>NC_141545.1:30938102-31063102 GCF_021556685.1 Rattus norvegicus
AGTTCAAGTTATCACAGAGAAAGGAGCCTCCCTTGAGGAAATGCCTCCATGAGACCCAGCTGTAAGGCATGTTCTCAACTAGTGATCAAGGGGGTGGGGCACAGCCCATGGTGGGTGGCGCCATCCCTGGGCTGGTGGTCTTGGGTTCTATAAGAGAGCAAGCTGAGCAAGCCAGGGGAAGCAAGCCAGTAAGTAGCATCCCTCCATGGCCTCTGCATCAGCTCCTGCTTCCTGACCTGCCTGAGTTCCAGTCCTGACTTCCTTTTGTGATGAACAGCAATGTGGAAGTGTAAGCTGACTAAACCCTTCCCTCCCCAACTTGCTTCTTGTTCATGATGTTTGTGCAGGGATAGAAGTCCTGACTAAGACATTCTTCTAACTTTACTTAGATTAATGGTGACAGAATCAAACTGGGAATCAGCTAGTGACAGAGACACTCTAGAAAAGCAAGCATTCACAGAAGACAGCATAAATCCAGGCTAGGAGAAAGTGAAAGTCGGGCTGTGTCCTAGTAGTACACACCTTAGGCCCAGCGCTCAGGAGACAGAGGAAGACGGATTTCTGCAAGTTTGAACTCAACTGTGGCTTGATAGCCAGTCCCAGGACAACTGCAGCAACCTTAGGAGACCCTGCCTCAAAAAAAGGTAGAAGGGGACGATTTCTCACCAGGGAAAGATGTTTAATGAAGGGCCAATACCTGGAACTGTTCCCAATAGTTCTACAGCAAGATGTAAGGGTGAAGACAAGAGAATCACCCAGAAGCTCCTGAGCCAGCTACACAGGAGAGACCCAACTGGGGGTGATGGGGCATGGCTTTATCCCTGCGATCAGGAGGCCGAGGCAGACGGATTTCTGTGAGTTCAGGGCCAGCCTGGTCAACAGAGTGAGTTCCAGGACAGTCAGGACTACACAGAAAACCCTGTGAAAGAGAGAGAGACAGAGAGACACAGAGACAGAGAGACACAGAGACACAGAGACACAGAGACACAGAGACAGAGAGACACAGAGACAGAGACAGACAAAGACAGAGACAGAGAGACACAGAGACAGAGACACAGAGACAGAGAGACACAGAGAGACAGAGACAGACAAAGACAGAGACAAAGACTGACAGAGAGACAGAGAGAGACAGAGAGAAAGAGACAGAGACACAGAGACAGAGACACAGAGACACAGAGACACAGAGACACAGAGACAGACAAAGACAGAGACAAAGACCGACAGAGAGACAGAGAGAGACAGAGTTTCAAGTGGCTTACCCCTGGGTTAATTTGGGATGGTGGCCAGCTTTCATCCCTGTCACTGGGATAAAACACTGACCAAAGTTGACTTTGGGGGAAAGAGTGGGTCGTTTGTTGCTTGGTGCTTTTGTTGTTGTTTGTTGTTTGTTCGCTTGGGGGGTTTTGCTCTTTGTTTGTTTGTTTCCCGGCTGCCCAACTGGCTACAGTCCATCATTGAAGGGAAACAGGGAAGAGCTTAAAGTAGGAACGTAGAGGCAGAAACCCGAGCAGGGATCACTGAGGAACACGGTTTGCTGGTTTGCTCAGCTACCTTTCTATATAACCCAGGGCCGTGTACTCAGAGATGATAAGACCCACGATGGGCTGAGCTTCATCTATTAGCAATCAAGAAAAAGTCCCAGACACGACCACAGGCCAATCTCACGGTGACGATTTCCTAATTGAGACGCCCTCTTCCAGGTACACCTAGGTTTGTGTCAAGTTGACCAAAACTAATCAGCCCAGGTTGAAAAAAAAAGAAAGAAAGAAAGAAAGAAAGATACCAGTTTCTCCTATTTAAAAATAAAATATTTTAACTAGGCAAGACAGTAAGTATGCTCTAAAGAACATGGAACACTCTATATATGAAATTTCAGATTTAAATATTATGAGGCAATAGCTAGGAACATAGAATTTCCTAAACAATCACATCTGAGAAACAGTCAATAAATTCTAAGGCCTGTCAATAGTGCCTAAGCACTTCTGTATCCTAAAGACAAATGCCACCTTCGTATTCCCCATGAGGGTCAATGTTTAGAACACAGAAGTCAACACACATTTAGTATCGGAGGTCTGCTACACTGGAAACAACTTGCTCCTCGTCTTTTCGCTTTTGGTTAAGGAAGAAAGATTGAACCTTTTTTTTTTTTTTTTAAATCAAGATAGGGTCAGGCTATGTAACCCAAGCTGGCCTTGAACTCACAACCCTCCTGCTAAAGAATGGGTTTAAAGTGTGGGCCAACACACTCAGTTAAAGGCTTTCTTTTTATTACAATCAAGAGATCTGAGGCATAGAAATATCAAACGTTTCTCACTGAGAGCACAAGTCACCATGGGAATCCACTGTTCAGTCGCTGAGCTTCCCATTATTTTCTATCAATTGTTTGGGGGTTTTGTTTGTTTGTTTGTTTTCTGTTGTGCTATTTTCCCTTTGGGGATTCTCTACGCTGTGGAAGTTAAAGCAACATGCTCATTTTTTTTTCTTTTTCTTTTTTTCGGAGCTGGGGACCGAACCCAGGGCCTTGCGCTTGCTAGGCAAGCGCTCTACCACTGAGCTAAATCCCCAACCCCGTGCAACATGCTCATTTTAAATCTGAACTCAGGCGTCAAAGCCTGAGCTGCTTCCAGATCTCCCTCCCAGTTTGCCCTGTACACCACACCTGCACACCACACCTGCACACCACACCTGCACACCACACCTGTACACCACACCTGCACACCATATCACACTTGCACACCACACCTGTACACCACATCACTCCTGCACACCACACCTGCATATCACATCACACCTACACACCACACCTGTATACCACATCACACCTGCACACCACATCACTCCTGCACACCACACCTGCATATCACATCACACCTACACACCACACATATCACACCTGCACACCATATCACACCTGGACACCACACCTGCATATCACATCTGTACACCACATCACACCTGCACACCATATCACACCTGCACACCACACCTGCACACCACACCTGCACACCACATCACACCTGTACACCACATCACACCTGCACACCATATCACACCTGCACACCACACCTGCACACCACATCACTCCTGCACACCACACCTGCACACCACATCACTCCTGCACACCACACCTGCACACCACATCACTCCTGCACACCACACCTGTACACCACATCACACCTGCACACCATATCACACCTACACACCACACCTGTATACCACATCACACCTGCACACCACATCACTCCTGCACACCACACCTGCATATCACATCACACCTACACACCACACATATCACACCTGCACACCATATCACACCTGGACACCACACCTGCATATCACATCTGTACACCACATCACACCTGCACACCATATCACACCTGCACACCACACCTGTATACCACACCACACCTGTACACCACATCACACCTGTACACCATATCACACCTGTACACCACATCACACCTGTATATCACATCACACCTGTATATCACATCACACCTGCACACCACACCTGCACACCACATCACACCTGCATATCACATCACACCTGCACTCCACACCTGCACACCAAACCACCACCTCGCCCTCACTGCTAATAATTTCTGGGGAACGTCTGTGCTTATTAGGGGGAAAGGATACATTTGATTTTTCAAAAGGAGAGAAGTGGAAAATAAAATCCCCAAATAAAAATCTGACTTGGTGATAATGCCATAAAGTTCAAAGAGAAAAAAATAAACTGAAAATTCAAAGAGTGGACAGGTGACTTAGTCAAGTGCTTGCTTTGACAAAACAGGGATGCAAATTGGATACCCAGAAGCTGTGTAAAAAAGCCAAGATACATCCCAAGACCGGAGACTGAAAGACAGGACCTTTCAAACTCACTGACCAGCCAAACTAAGACAGCAGCAAGCTCCAGACCCCCGCCCCCCCACACACACACACGTGCATGCACAGAGATGCATAAATCCTTAAAATGCAGCTGAAAGTTGGCAATAGAGAAAATTGTCAATGTGTAGAAGATAAGCCATGGCACTGCCAGTAGTTTAGGGGGTGCAAGGGCTGGGCTAGGGATAGAGAGAACTCTGTTGTGCTTCTAGGACAGCAGTTCTCAACCTTCACAGGGGTTGCATATCTGATATCCTGCATATCAGATATTTACATTATGATTCATAACGATGGCAACATTACAGTTATGAAGTAGCAATGAAATTGATTTTAAGGTTGGGAGTCACCACACCATGAAGAAGTGCATTAAAGGGTCTCAGTGTTAGAAAGGTTGAGAACCTCTATTCTAGGGTGTTCTAGCCAGCTCTTCACATCCTTCTTAGACCCTCATTCAATCTCATATGGTTTGTTGTAAAAATGCTCCCACAGGCTCATGTGTCCAGTGCTTGCTCTGCCAGCTGGTGATGCTATTTGAGGAGGCTGTGGAATCTTTAAGATGTAGAGCCTGCGGGGTTGGGGATTTAGCTCAGTGGTAGAGCGCTTGCCTAGCAAGCGCAAGGCCCTGGGTTTGGTCCCCAGCTCTGAAAAAAAGAAAAGAAAAAAAAAGATGTAGAGCCTGCGTGGCAGAGGTAGATCAGTGGGCATTGGTGCTTGAACATTATAGCCTGCACTGGTTTGGGCCCAGCCCCTTGTGGTCAGGTCTAAGAGATATGAAGAGCCTCATCAGATGTTCCCATCACTATGTACCCCCAAGGCCCCAATGAACTGAAACTTCAGAACAATAAGCCAAAATAAACCTTTCCTTGAATATGTTGTTTGTATCAGGTATTTTGTTGTAGCTACCATTGTGTAGCAATTTCCTCTGAAGTAAAACATTGCTTCCAGGAAGAAGGACAAAAACTTATGAGCTATGGGAAGTACATATTTCACAAGTCTCAGAAAGTTCCTGAAACTAACAGGATTCACAAGATACCAACTGAAGTTTATAAAAACAATAACTACTAGATAAAAGAGACTGTCTGATCAGCTAGAATGCCTGGAGAAACTGGATTACTTGCAAGTCTTGCAGAGAACTCATGAGATGTAGCTTTTATGAGTAGGTACCCATGCTGGGTAGGTTTTTTTCAGTAAAAGTTTATCCTGAGTCATCCCTACAGTAAAGTCACCCCTCACCCATATTCCTTTAAGTAATTCAAATAAACTAATTGGTTCACTAAGCTGGACAATGGTAGAAGCATTTTTTGGTTGGTTGGTGATTCCCTATTTGAGTTGAGTAGACTTTGTTCATGTCCCCAGGAAGGTTATAGATCAGCTGCATTTTAAAAAAAACAACTATATGATCTCTTCAAGACTAGGGGTAGAGATGAATAACAATCACATTCTTATTCCCTCAAACCAATGTGTATCTTGGGTGGTTGAACTGTTGTCATCTTAAGTGGGATGTCTCTGTTTCTCCCTAATATATTCCTTTTTCCTGGCCTACTTCGAGTCTCCTAACCACTCTTCAATGTTTTGGCATTTATTGCTAATAAAAACAATAATACTTATCATCTGAAAGTTAATGGTACCGGTTGAAAGTTTTATGCACATTATTTTCTGCTTGAATTTATGACATGGTCTCCTCTAAGCGAAGGATAAATAAATAAAAGCACTTTATCACATTTATATCCTACTCAAATTCAGACATTTCTGAATAGGAAACAGACCAGGGACACTTAAGCGAGATTAACTCAGTTGAAACCAAACTTTGCATTTGGGGCTCTGGAAAAAGGTCTTTAAGGACTATGTCTACACAAAGAACTCCAAGTGGATCAATCACTAGACCAGTCACCTCCATATGAAGGCCTTCTAGATTTCTCTATCCCCCTCCCCCCCCCAAAAAAAACAAACCACTCAGGAGGTAAGAAAGAAAAAGGTAGAGAGTGGTTCTGATCACAACTGTCCAATAATTATCTCAATTTTCTCCTTCCTTTGGAGAGTGAAAATCTGACCTAAAAGGTTTTAAAAAAGAAAAAGGAAAAGGAGAAACAGGCCGAGAAGGTTTCCCAGACGTGACATAGACTTTACAAAAGAAACTTCTGGCAAGTTTAATGGAAGCAAATCAGAAACAGATGGAATATGTTTCCTTCAAAATACCCATGGGCTTGAAAGCCCAGAAAACACACAGAAAAAGTAAAAGGAAACTGTTTTCACAAAGCCGAGCTTATGGCAGAAACCATGTGTTCTAGTTTCATCTCTGTTGCTGTGATTTAAAAAAAAAAAAATTATGATCAAAAGCAACTTGGGGGAAAAGAGGATTTATTAGGTTGTACTTCCAGGTCATAGTGGAATTAAGGGAAGGAACTTAGCAGAAACCATGGCGAAACACTGGTTGCTAGCTCTCAGGTTCATGCTTAGCTAGCTTAGAGAATGGTGTCACCCACAGTGGGCTGGGCCTTCCTACAGCTATTAACAATCAAGACAATCCCCACCAAAAAACTCACCATCTGCCAATCTAATCTAGGTAATTACTCAGCTAAGACTCCCTCCTGAGGTGACTCTAGGCTATGTCAAGTAATGAGCTGTCACAGAAAGCCTGGCCATGTTTGCCTAAAGTAGGGGATGGAAGGGTGGTGAGGAGGCCCACCAACATCTCCCCTTGAGCTCAGATCATTGTTAATAGTCCCCCTTCATGAGCCTCTTGGGGAAGGCTAACAAGGAAATGAATGGTCCTGTACCAGCTCAAGAGGCACGTGATCAAATCCTCTATGGATGGAACTTGAAGATCCCCGAATTCCTCCTTCTATCCTGTCTGGGAATTCTGGCTACAGATCTACATAGGACAATTGGCAATATAACCAGCCACCTCATACTCCTGCTACCAAGACTTCCCAATCATGATGGACTTGACAGTGTCCTCAAAGTCAAGTTGCTTTTCTCTGGTATTTTGTGCGTAAGTAACTAACATACCAGAGTAGCCTCACGGTCCCCCTTGCTCAGCATCTCAGCCATTGAGATTATAGGTGTATGCCACGGCTTGTAGCTTTTTGTTTATTTTTTAAAAGTTAGATTATGTGGCTAGAGAGATGGATCTGCAAGCATAATCATGAGGACTGGAATCTGGAACTCAATACCCACATAAAAAGCGAGACACTCCATGCTTGCCTGTGATCCCAGCATTTAGTACAGGATGGCAGGAGGAGCAGGAGTTCAAGGCCATTGCCAGCTTCCTAACCAGTTCTGAGACAGCCTGGTTAATCCATATTTTTAAGGGGGCAGGGACGCTTAAGTAATAGGGGGCTATTTAAAGGGGGCATTTTAAATAATGGGAGGCTAGGAAGTTGGGTCAGGTGCTAAATTTCTTCTTGCCATGCAAGCATAAAGACCTGAGTTTGGATCCTCAGAATCCATAAAAGACAGAATCCATATAGAGACAGGAGGGTCCTAGGGTTTACTGCCCAGCCACCATTATAGTAAAATGGATACTTTTCCAGGTAAAAATGAGAGACTCTGACCAAAGCAAACAAGGTGGAGAGTAACTAAGGAAGACACCTGAGGCTGACCTCAGGCCTTCACCTGCGTGTGACCTGACACAAACAAGTGCACACACATACACAGAGAGAGAGAGAGAGAGAGAGAGAGAGAGAGAGAGAGAGAGATGCATGTACACAGATCCACAGACATACACACACATGCACATGCAAAACACACACATACACACACACACAGAGACACATACACAGATGCATGTACACAGATCCACAGACATACACACACATGCACATGCAAAACACACACATACACACACACGTACACACACACAGAGAGACACATACACAGATGCATGTACACAGATCCACAGACATACACACACATGCACATGCAAAACATACATACACACACACGTACACACACATATACACACATATACACATACATATACACACACATACACACAGACACACAGACACACATACACATACACACACACAGAGAGACACATACACAGATGCATGTACACAGATCCACAGACATACACACACATGCACATGCAAAACACACATACACACACATATACACACATATACACACACATACACATACACACACACAGAGACACATACACAGATGCATGTACACAGATCCACAGATATACACACACATGCACATGCAAAACACACATACACACGTACATACACACATACACACAGACACACACACACATACATACACACACACACACACACACACACACAAGAGCTTCATCTATTGAGGCTAACACTCGCCTGTCTAGAGAGGAGAAGAAATAAAGAACAGATACCAGTGAAGAAAAGCTGGGATCAGGTGGATCTTGCGTGCTCTGATGCATCGGTGCCAACTAGGAAACAATCCAGACCCTCATACAATTTCTGATTCCCAACACTGGGATGTGGGGGTGGAGGGCGGGAGTATATGTGGGCTGGAGGAGTTGGCTAGTCTCAGTAGGAGGTCTCTGTGAGGGCACAGCTCAGGGCACAGTCATCTGGGAGGAAGAACTAGTTGCTAGGTTTTGCACACACTCCCAACATTGAAACTCGGACCAGAAGAAGGCGTTGCCGTCCATCTGAGCCTCACACTCCGGGAAGACTCTGCCACTCTCATGGGTCTGAGGCCCTGGGTTCCTTGACAATGACCATATCTATCTGAAACAACACACATATCCTCAAGGCCGCCTCCCCTCCCCATTCACATACACACCCGAGAATACAAATAAATCAATACCTTTGAGAATATAGCTAGAGTCTTTTTATTTTCAATAACTACTTCATTTTGCATATGAGCAAATAAAAATGCGTTTCAAGAAATGACTAGGCTGGAGAGATGGCTCCGTTAATAAAAATGATTTCTACTCTTGCAGAGGACCTGACTGTACATCCCAGTACTCACATCTGGTGACTTACAACCACCTGTAACTCCGGCTCCCAGGCATCTGACTCTATTCCTGCCTGTGCAGGTACCTACACAGACATGACAGCTACACAGAGAGACAGACGTGAAGACATGACATCTACACAGAGAGACGGACGCGCAGACACAGGTAAACACACATAAATAAAAGTGAAATAAATCTTTAAAAAGTAAGGTGTACATTGTGTTCTTAATAAACATGTTCAATTGCCCTCCACCAAGGCAAAAGCAGTTCCAGCTCATGCTCCACTCAGGAACTACTGTCCCAGACTCTGCCTAGACCAGCATCTGCTCACTGGGTAAAAGAGAAAAGGAAGAAAGGAAGGAAAAAAGGAAGGAAGGAAGGAAGGAGGGAAGAAAGGAAGGAAGGAAGGGAGAGGAAGAGAAAGAAAGGAAAGAAGGAAAAAGAAAGAAGAAAGAGAAAGAAAGGAGGGAGGGAAGAAAGGAAGGAAGGAAGGGAGAGGAAGAGAAAGAAAGGAAAGAAGGAAAAAGAAAGAAGAAAGAGAAAGAAAGGAAAGAAGGAAAAAGAAAGAAGAAAGAGAAAGGAAGGAAGGAAGGAAGAAAGAAAGAAAAGAAGAAGAAAGAAAAGGAAGAAAGACCTCATTTCCATTCCCATTGTCAGTGCAAACTATGCTCAAATGGGATTAAAGACCTATTTTGCTAAAAGCCTGTTTACTGCTACCAGACACAATCGCTTTAAGAGTCAAGGATGGCAGACTTTCCAGGAAAAAAAAAAAAAAAACCCCTCCAAGCCAGCAGGCATCTTCAATCTGCTATCAGGCACTACTGGGAAGCAATTCACCGTGCCTTCCACCTATAAGCCAAGTATTTAAGAGCAGCTTTCTGGACCATAACAGAGAATTCTCAAAGAAGGAGAGAAGTATGTGGCGGCTCGCTCTAAGCCAGGCTCCAATTCCGTATTCGTGTGTGCTCACAATCCCCCCTCCCCTGCCCCCGATGTTTTCATCCAGAAGGCTCTGTGAGATTAAGTGCCTGTCCAAACTTGCACTGATTTAAAATGGCAGCTAGGGCAGGGGATAGAGCGGCTCAGTTGGTAGAGCCCTTGCCTAGCATGCGTGAAGCCCTGGGTTGCTCTCCTCAGCGCAGTATAAGCCAGGTGCGGTAGTACATGCCTACCACCCAGAACTAGAGAGCTTGTAGGAGGGGGCAGAAAATGGAAGCAAATATTAGAATTCACAGTCATCCTCAAGTCCATAGTGAGTTTGAGGTCAAGCCTAGTAGGTTCTGTGTCAAAAAAGAAAAGGAAAGGGAGGGGAGGGGAGGGGAGGGGAGGGGAGGGGAGGGGAGGGGAGGGGAGGGGAGGGGAGGAGAGGAGAGGAGAGGAGAGGAGAGGAGAGGAGAGGAGAGGAGAGGAGAGGAGAGGAGAGGAGAGGAAAGGAAAGGAAAGGAAAGGAGAAAGGTAGATGTGAGGTGCCATACATGGTAAAGCAAGGGTGGAATCCCATCCCAGCACTCAGACATCAGAGACAAGGGGATCCTGGGTTCTAGGCCAGCCTAAGCTATATAGTAAGACCCTGTCTCAGAAAACAGAAAACGAGGGAGTTGGGGATTTAGCTCGGTGGTAGAGCGCTTGCCTGAGAAGCGCAAGGCCCTGGGTTCGGTCCCCAGCTCTGGAAAAAAAAAAAAAGAACCAAAAAAAAAAAAAAAGAAAGAAAAGAAAACGAAAATATAAATGGCAAAGGAGATATTATTGCATGTAGGTTAATAGTTCAAGACCCAAATTTGGTACACGAAAGAATGCTGCCTCTAACTACGCTGTGAAGTGTGATGTCCACTGGCCTGAGTCCTGATAGGACATGAGATGGTCTAAGCCAGCAAGTATTCAAATGAATGGAATAGCAGAAGATGACTTTGAATTTATGGTCCTCCTGTCTCCACCACTTGAGTGCTGGGATTACATGCCTGTACACTCTGTTGGCATGGTGCTGGGGATAGAACCCTGAGTTGCTAAGAGATTTTTTTTTTTTTTTTTGGTCATTTTAATTATGGCTATCTCAGTAGAAGACCAGTCATTTTCAGTATCCAGGGGATTGCTTCTAGGACTCCATTTAAACCCCCAAATCCATAGATGGGCCAGTCCCAGGTGTAAATGATACAGTGTTTACATGTAACCTCTGCACATCTATCCATGTACTTGAACTCATTGCTACAGTGTTTATCATACCTGCAACATGAGTGTTTTCCAAGTAAGTGTTGCATTCCATCATTTAGGGATTGACAAGAAAAATCTAGACACATTCGGTAGAAATGTGTTTTCTTTTTCTACATAATTTCATCCCTGGGAGATTCAGTCCACAGACACAGAAACTACAGACAGAGAGAAATGGCAGTGTGCAATAGTACTGCTTATCCTTGGAACATCATATAGGCCTTGGTAAATTTTCTCCTCAATTAACTAGGCTTCATGATGCAAGTCTATAACCCAGCTGCTCTGCAGACTGAGGCAGGAAGATCCTAAGTTCAAAGCCTTCCTGAATATAGTGAGCTCACGTAGCAAGATCCTACATTAAATAAAAGGTAAAAAGAGGGCTTGGAGCATGGCTCAGCAGAGTCCTTACATAGAATTTGTTGGTGGGGGCCTAGGGTTGGGACTCTGTGGTTGAAGGCCTACCTAGCATCCCCAGTGAGGGGGGCTGGGGGCGTGGCTCAGTGGTAGAGCACCTACTTAGAATCTCTCAGTGTGAGAATAGGGGTTGAGGCAATCCAAGAAACACCACCACAAAAATAAATCTCCCAAATTGGACTTCCCTTAAGACTAACCATTGCGGGGGCTGGGGATTTAGCTCAGTGGTAGAGCGCTTACCTAGGAAGCGCAAGGCCCTGGGTTCGGTCCCCAGCTCCGAAAAAAAAAGAACCAAAAAAAAAAAAAAAAAAAAAAAAAAAGACTAACCATTGCATTAACTTATAACTCCCCAGTGTTGGGGAGTTAGTGACAAACAGATTCCAGGAACTCAAAGGCTAGTCAGCATAGCCTAGCATAGCCAGTGAGACACCTTGTCAATAAAATAAAACAATGTTCAGAGAATATCACGGAGGATGGGGTGGCAAGAACATAAGACCTGGAGGGCAGGGGAGGATCCTGTGAGATGCTGACTTTGGGATGTGACGCCAGCCAGTTAATGCACACTAGAACACATTGAAGCTGTAGTTCCTTGCACAGGACCTCTACAAGATCAATGCAATGAGATAGGTCACCCTTCCCAGTAGTGGGCTGGCCTGATGCTACTTGTATTCTAATGCTAAATACTGATGCTTAGGATGTGGTTGCCCACATGGGCAGATCCTCATGCACACCAAGTGATGCTATGTGAACCTCGCTTCCCCAATTTAACTGGTGAGTAAAAGGTTAGAGCCTGTGACTGGGCAGTGGAGGGAGAAAGGTGAGGCCTGAAGGTCCAGTGAGGGGGTTGTAGGTAGAGGGAGGAGAAGAAGGAAGATGAAAGTGGAGGAGGCTGCCAGGAGAGATGGACTGTAAGAAATGGCCAGGAGAAACAGCAAATAACAGGGGACTTCATAGCTGGGAATGAGTTAAAAGAGCTCCAAACCTGCCCAGCCCAGGCTCATGGCTTAGGGGAAAAAAAAAAAAAAAAAAAAAAAAAAAAAAAAAAAAACCTGGATCACATGTCTTTTATTCCGGCTAGCAAGAATTACAAATTCACTTTATAATTCCCACAGGCAGCATTCGCTGGACTCAGTGGGTTACAAAATTAAAAAGGAAGAAGAGGACAAGAAATTGGGAAGGGAGTGTATTGGGAGAATAGCAGACGGGGGTAACAGGGGGCTGGATTAAGTTACATTGTATACACATATAAAATTGTCAAAGAATTCATAAAAGGTTTTGTTTTGTTTTAGAAAGGTGGCATGATGGTTGGTTTTTGTCAGCCTGCCACGATCTTAGAAATACCTCAGGAGAGGGAATCTTAATTGAGAAAACGCAGGGGCTGGGGATTTAGCTCAGTGGTAGAGCGCTTACCTAGGAAGCGCAAGGCCCCGGGTTCGGTCCCCAGCTCCGAAAAAAAAAAGAACCAAAAAAAAAAAAAGAGAAAACGCTTCCATAAAACGGACTTGTAGGCAAGTCTACAGGGCATTTTATTGATTGATGATTGGTGTGGGAGGTTCCAGCAGTGCCACCCCCTGGGAAGGTGATCCTGGATGGTATAAGAATTTGAATCAAGTAGAGCGCTTGCCTAGGAAGTGCAAGGCCCTGGGTTCGGTCCCCAGCTCCGAAAAAAAGGACCAAAAAAAAAAAAAAGAATTTGAATCAAACAAGCCATGAGACACAATTCTCCATGGTTGCTGCTTCAGTTTCCTGCCCTGACTTATACCTCTTCAAGCAGCCCTAAGTTCAATTCCCAGCACACCACAGCACCCACCACCTTCTGTAACCCCTAGTCCTAGGGATTCTAAGGCCCTCTTCTGACCTCCAGTGGTACTGCATGCAGATGGTGTATAGATACACAAGCACGTGCACACACACACACACGTGTGTACACACATGTGCGCACACATACACAGCCATGTGCACACACCAAAAACTAGGGTTTATTAAAGTAAATTTTCAGGTAGGCAGCAATTTAAAGAGATGGGGAGGGGGGGAGGGGATGGGATTGGGGAGCTGAGACCTCTTTGCTTCTGAGCCTCGATAAGACAAGCACAATAATTTGAGAGTAAGAATTTAGAAGCTTGTATAGCAACTTGACAGAGTTATTTCAAATCTTGTTGAGTCTAACAGCAAGAAAAGCCAAAACTAGGGGCTTGTAAAAAAAAAAAAAAAAAAAAAACCAATGTATTAAAACCACTAAAGGGATGGAGTATTTGGTTTGCAGCAAGCATACACAGTACATGGGTTGGAGTTCTTTGACATGAAGAAGTCTTGGAACCATATTGCAGAGAGGGGGAGTTCCAAGGGTCCAGCTCTGGGATACAAGCTTCAGGGCACAGTGTGGAGCTACACTACACCGTGTGGCCACAGTTCCTTCACAAGAGGGCCCTGGAAAACTGCAGAGCTCTGCCGGGATGGCTACCACATGACTGTCGCTGTTACTGAGAGTACGGGATATGACTTATTTGGAGAGAAATTTCCATTCGCCATTTTAGGGGGGGTGGAGAGGGACACGGCAAAAGTCTCCGAGAAGATAATTGGAGAATTGTGTCACGTACTACAGAAATCTGTATCCAAAACACTGGGGCAGCCAAATTCCAAATAGCTGTCAAGAGTTCCTAAGGATACGCTACACGAAATAAACCAGACACAAAAGGACAAGTATCAGATGATTCTGTACGTGGAGGCCAGAAGAGGGGGAAATGAGGTTATTATTCACTGGGTACAAAGTTCCTATCTGAGGAGATGAGGAGGTCCAGGAGACAGCTAGGTCTAGGATTCCTATATAACTGTGTGAATGTACTTAATTCATGTGAGTTTCATTTCCATAAAGAAACAAGGGTTCCCATGGTACAGGTTTGGAATCTGGGGCTGGGGTTGTAGCTCAGTTGGAAGCGCTTGCTTGCCTAGCATGCACAGAGCCCTGGGTTCCATTCCCAGGACCACACCTGTAACGCCAGCACTAAGGAATAGGTGCAGGAGGATTAAGAGTTCAAAGCCATTCTCAGCTACACGGGGATTGGAGGCTAGCCTGTAAGAGCCAAGAATGGTGCATGTCTACCAGCACTCTAGGAGGCTGAGGCAGGAGAATCACAACAGAATAGCCTGGGCTATACAGCAAAACCCGATATCCAGTAAAAGGTAAATTTGAAAATAGTCCTCTGTAGTGATCATTCCATCGGGATCTGGTTATGCCCTTAGAAACAAGAGAGCGGCCATTTGCTTTGGGGCCAAGACCATGAGGAAAAAAAGAAATCCATGTTGATTAAAAAAAGTGCAGTTGGAATTTCTGCCAGTATTAAAGCTGCGGCAATTCTGTGTCCTTTGACACTCCCCATTGATCATCGGCATCCTATTGAAATTTTCCTCACTCCTGTGCAGTCTGTCTCCTTGCTGATTGTCTGCGCTGAGTCAGCAGACCATCGTCTGGGTGAGAGCCGTCTGAAGACTGCACACATACACAGGAGGGTAGAGCTTAGTTCTGCGTTTCCTTTTGGATGTGTGTGCATTCCCTTATTTAGCATTCTTAAGCAAACTCTTCTCAGGGCTTTGGACATGGCTCAGTGGTTAAAGCGCTTGCTGCACAAGGGTCAGGACCAGTTCGGATTCCCAGAACCTGTATAAAAGCCACGTGGTGTTGACAACAACCTGTAGTTCCAGGCCTGGAAAGCAGAGATGGGGGAATCTCCAGAACTAGTTGGCTAGCCAAAGTAGCCATGTCTGCCTACTCTTGAGTTTGATTGAGAGCCCCTACCTTGATAAGTAAGGTGGAAGTGAAATTGAAGATAATGCGTGCACACACACTCACACACTCATGAATCCATGTGTGCACATACATGCACACATACACATGTGCATGCATACATACATGCATGCACACTCACATACATATGTATCCATGTGCATAGATACATGCACACATATATGCACACACATGTGCACACATACATGCACACACATGTGCACACACACGCACACACACCCAGGTAAGAGGGGGAAACTCTTCTTTTCCCATAACCTAATGCATTTTGTCATCTCTCTAGTTCACTGTCCTTGGAGCCTGGGACATGGCTCACATGATAAACAGCCTACCACATGTATGAGATGCTTCTCCTGGGGACGCATGCAACACACATACACATCTACTCACCCCAGAAAGGAAACCAATGACAAACCAAAGTGACGTTTGTACCAGTCTACTTTGGGGAGCCAGTGAGATTGTACTGGGGTCACTAACAGGTGTAAGGATGAGAGGTAACTTACAGGCATGACTCAAAGCAACTGTGCCACTGAAGCATCCATGGTGACAACAACGGAAGCTGCATCCCTGGAGATCTCTGCACAACCTGCAGGTAGCTGAATAGGTCTGAAAAGCTCTCTCTCAGTACTGATTATATCTTCTATAACCTGGGGGATAGGCCCTTGTCTTAGTATTCTATTGCTGTGAGGAGACACCATGACCACAGCAACTCTCACAAAGCAAAACACTTCATTGACGCTGGCTTGCAGTTCAGAGGTTTAGTCCATTGCCATTATGGCGGCACACAGGCAGATGTGGTGCTGGAGATTCTACATCTTGGTCCACAGGCAGCAGGAAAAGAGATCCACTAGGCCTGGCTTGGGCTTTTGAAAACCTCAATGCCCATCTCTCCTGCTGCTCCCTGTCTGACCAAGTATTCAAATCTATGAGCCTATGGAGCCCATTCTTATTCAAACCACCACAGCCCTAGTTAAGACTTTGTAAGTATCAGTTCTCCCAGACATGTAAAGTCTGTTTACTTCCTGAGTTTCAGGAGCTTCTCACCCTTCCTCCTAGAAAGAATCTTCCAGTTCAAAGGGATCCAGCTAAACAGCCTCGTGCAAGCCTCGTGCAAGCCTGGGCACTTGAGTAAAAAGCCCTAAATCTCCTGGTGTTGGTTGGTTGGTTGGTTGGTTGGTTGGTTGGTTGGTTGGTTGGTTGGTTGGTTGGTTGAGTGGTTGGTGGGTTGGTTGGTTGAGTGGTTGGTTGGTTTGTTGAGTGGTTGGTTGGTTGGTTGGTTGGTTGGTTGGTTGGTTGGTTGGTTGGTTGGTGGGTTGGTTGGTTGGTTGGTTGGTTGGTTGGCTGAGTGGTTGGTTGGTTGGCTGAGTGGTTGGTTGGTTGGTTGAGTGGTTGGTGGGTTGGTGGGTTAGTTGGTTGGTTGGTTGGTTGAGTGGTTGGTTGGTTGGTTGAGTGGTTGGTTGGTTGGTTGGCTGAGTGGTTGGTTGGTTGGTTGGCTGAGTGGTTGGTTGCTTGATTGAGTGGTTGGTTTGTTAGTTGGTTAGTTGGTTGGTTGGCCTTTTGTTGGTTTGATTTTCAATCCAGGCATGGTGATATTCCCCTGTGACCCCAGAACTAGGGAAGCAGTAGAGACTAGGCGATCCCTTGGGGCTCACTGGCCAGCCAGCCTAACCTACTTGGCCAGATTAATGAGAGATGACCCAAATCTCAAAATACAACAGTTGAGGATGTTCTCTGACTTTCATATACGGGGGTTTGGGGGAGAGAGAGCACACCCCCAGCCTTGTGTCTGTGACCTCTCAGATAAGGATGCTACATCATAAACAATGACCTCCCCCAGGAGGCAATCAACTTGCACAGCATCTAATCAAGTGATTCTCAACTTGTGGGTTGCAATGTCAAACGACCCTTCCACAGGGGTCATATATTAGATATCCTGCATATCAAATATTTATATTACAATTAATAACAGTAGCAAAATTATACTTATGAAGTAGCAACAAAATAATGTTAGGGTTGGGGGTCAGCACAACATGCGGAACCGTGTTAGAGGGTCACAGCATTAGGATCAAATCCAGTCCTCTCATTTCAAAAGCCAGTAGAAGAATTAGAGTAAAAGGAAGGAATTCCCCTGGGAGCCTCCTGATGATCCTCATGAATTACACTGCTTTGTGCAATCAAACCCCAGCATACAAGAGCCTCCGCTGAGAGCTAACCATATAAAAGAGACTTGGTGATATAAGGGGAAGTAGGGATGCAGGATGCTCTCCCCCTTGAAAGAAAGCCTAGGGGACAGAAATGCCATTTGAAAAATAAGAGTTGCACCAGGATTTAATGAGGACAGATAAACACCTTTCAAAGGCAGGCCTAGCAGTGCCTATGAGTCATTCCCCAGGCGCCTGCACCAACCCCAAGACTGTGCTAAGAGCACTTACCATTCTCATATCCCTAACCATTTGTAGGATGCACAATTAGCTTTGGTCATAATGCGGAACAAATGGTCAAGTACAAGTATATAACCTCTAATCTCCATTTTAGCAGTAGTGAGAGGGATTCTTAGCATAGTGTATGTTTGAGAATACAGAGATCTTCTACTAACTGGGTAAGAATGGGAGAGACAAGAGAGACCATTAATTTAAGGTCTAAATGGAGCCAGATCTGACTGATAGTTCATTTATGTAGAAAGCACGTGTTGGATGAGGCCTAATGATGCATGCTAGTGACCCACCTACTTGGGAGGCTGAAGAAAGAGGGTTGAAAGGTCGAGGTCTAATGGACTACAAAGTGAGTCAAAGCTAGCAACTCTGTATAACCTGTCTCAAAAGTAAAAATAAATAAGGGCCAAGGACATAGCTCAGGGATGGGTATGTGTCACAGAAGTAGAGCCCCTGCCTGGAATCCCCAGTGAGGGGTTGGGGGCGTGGCTCAGTGGTAGAGCACCTGCCTAGAATCCCCCAGTGAGGGCTGGGGGCGTGGCTCAGTGGTAGAGCCCCTGCCTAGAATCCCCCAGTGAGGGGCTGGGGGCGTGGCTCAGTGGTAGAGCACCTGCCTAGAATCCCCCAGTGAGGGGCTGGGGGCGTGGCTCAGTGGTAGAGCACCTGCCTAGAATCCCCCAGTGAGGGGCTGGGGGCGTGGCTCAGTGGCAGAGCACCTGCCTAGAATCCCCCAGTGAGGGCTGGGGGCGTGGCTCAGTGGTAGAGCTCCTGCCTAGAATCCCCCAGTAAGGGGCTGGGGGCGTGGCTCAGTGGTAGAGCACCTGCCTAGAATCCCCCAGTGAGGGGCTGGGGGCGTGGCTCAGTGGTAGAGCTCCTGCCTAGAATCCCCCAGTAAGGGGCTGGGGGTGTGGCTCAGTGATAGAGCCCCTGCCTAGAATCCCCCAGTGAGGGGCTGGGGGCATGGCTCAGTGATAGAGCTCTTGCTTGGTCTACAGTCAATCTCGTGCTCTGATAAATGTTCTGATAAAAGAGAGGTTACAAAGACACTTAGTAGATTCCAAGTTCAGAAACCATATAAAACTGTGGAAGTACCACATAAAATACTACGATTCCCTTCCCTAGCAGTGATGTGCTTGTGAGAACACAGAAATCAGAGATGAGATTAGGTCAGGCCTCAGCTGCTGGGGAGTTTTGTGATAATTCACAAACCTCATAATTTCATGGGCTTTTTCCCCCTTTTCCTCTCCCCTCCCCCTTTTCCCTTCTCTCTCTCTCTCTCTCTCTCTCTCTCTCTCTCTCTCTCTCTCTCTCTCTTGTACTGTTGATGGGACCTAGGCTTTTTGGGTGCTGCTAGGAAATCCCTCTACCATTGATCCATGCACCCAGACTCTCCCCACCTCTGAGCAAGTGCTCTAGCCCTTGGTATTTTGAGATAGAGTCTTAACTGTACAGCCCCAGGCTAACCTTGAACTGGAGAGTCCACCTATTCACCCAGAAACCCTGTAGTGCTGGGATCACAGACACACCATCGAGAAACCTAACTTCATCCTTCTTTAAAATTAGGAATTGGGAATTGACCAAAGTATTTGAAAGGCCCGTTGAATTCCAAAATTCTATAGGTCTCTTTCTATGACTACTGAGTCATTCCTCCCATCTCCTCACGGCAGAATACTAGGCAGGATCTCAACTCCTCAACTCCCCTGCCAAGTAGGTACCCTGCTGTCGTTAGGGCACACCCATGGCCTCTTAGTACTGGGATTCTAGTCAGGGGCTCTACCATTGAGCCATATATCCAGCTCCTCACTAGGGGATTCTAGGCTATTGCTCTGCAGTTGTGATCCCCAAGTTGAGCCCTTATAACAAAGCAGCGTCTCATGAGAAACCTTACAAGTCCTCAGCTTCCCTGGCATCCCTCCTTGGTGTCTGTGATTCCAGCAATTTGAAGAGAAGTCTGGGAATGTTGTGGTTTTAGTGGTATTACATCAAATCTAGTTTTATAACCACTGAATAGACATTTCGTCTGCTATCATTTATTTCCAATACATCTGCTACTTGCAGAATAATACTTTCCATTGGAAATATATCTCCTACTTCATCATATTGGTTAAAGGTAATACAGGACTCACAGGAAGTCATCCTAGTGAAACTTTCTTGGAATGCATCTATTGCTTATATGTAGAAAAATAACTATATATAAGCTGTTCTTTAACGGCTGTATGATCACCCTACTGTAATAAACGATAATCCTGAGCAAAATATTTGCAAGTTTAATTATGTGTATGAATGTGTGTCTATGTACACGTGAATGCACTCCTAACTGCTAAGTCAAATTTTCAGCCCTCCAAATCTTTTCTTTTTAACATAAACCCAGCTTGATTTTTCCTTGTAACGTAAGTTAGCAATCAGTCAAACTATTCTTCCATGTATAGATATTTATACCCATACCTGGGCACATACCTGAATTGTTCGGTTTCTTTTCTTGTTGCTATGACAAAATATCAAACAACAGTGACTTAAGGAAGAAAGGATTTACCCTAGCTCACCATCAGGAAGTTTGGGCAGGAAATGCAGATCCTTGGCTCAGCTCCTCCTTTTTAATTAGTCTAGAATCCCAGCCTAGGGGATGGTGCCACCCACATTCAGAGTATGTCTCACCATTTCAATTAACCCAGTGTAGAAACTCCCTCACAGTCATGCTCAGAGGGTGTCTCCTGGATATTTCTAGATCCCACTAAGTTGACCTTCAGTATGCTTGAATAAGATCCTCACATCTGCAGCTAGCTTCTAGAAAAAACCCAGGAAGTTCCCCCACACACTCTATCTCCTATTTTGCTCTCATCCACTCTCATTCTCTTTGACACTTGAGGAGATTTAAAAAGAGCCAAGAGGTGTATAGTATATCAAAGTCCCCCCAAGGAAAATATTTGAATATTTCCCATCTATTTTCTTCTCCTGTTCTTTATGTTTCTCAATGAGAAGAAAGGTAACACTTACATTCATGTCAACACAAAAGGCCTCTCTGTCTGTGCATATCCCCTATTAAAGCATTCAGAAATTCAATGTCAAGGTATGTATTATACATACTTTTTTTTTCTAGGCCATTATCAGCATTCTTACAACACCATTATTCTTCAGCCCAGCTAATGCTCCTGTCAGAGATTTAGCAACAAGCATGGAAAAATGTCAAACAGTAGGAAAGAAACCTAACTGTTCTTTCCAACCTCAAAGAGGGGGGATAAAAACAGGTTGTCTTTGATGGAAACTCAGAGCCATTCCAGGATGCAGTCCAAAAGTTTTATCTGAGGACAGAGAAGCAGACTCTCTTATTTGTTTTTCTAGGCACACCTGAGTCCTGTTCTGAATAAATTTTTTCTCTCTCTCTCTCTTTTTCTCTCTTGCCAATACACTTAATAAAAACAGGACCTGAGTCGTTACCATTGTACCTTCTTCCCAGGAGGTATCCAGCTTAGAAGGAGAAGGAAATCACCTGCAAGACTCACCCAGACCTGGCTGCAGAGCTCTGTGATAAGATTTAAGGGGCAGTAAAAGCCTCCTCTGGAGAAAAGTATTTTTCCAAGCTGCTTACCAGGGTGCCTAGAATTACAGCCCTTCTGCTGTTAAGACATTGAGAGCCCCCATTAAAATGCAAATATAGGAGGTGAGTTACTTTATCAAAGTATCCCTTGGTAGCTTGAACCGGTTTATGGCTTAATCCCCAAATCCAAACCTGGTGAGACACACACAGGACCATAGCCTCAGGCGAGAGCAAAGGTGGTACTAAAGCTTCGAGTTGAAGACCACTCTGGTCCACATAGAGGCCCTCTCCTTGTGTGGTGGTTCGAATAAAATGGCCCCCTTAGGCCCACAGGGACTGGCACTATTAGGAGGTGTGGCCTTGTTAGAGGAAGTGTGTCACTGGGGCCGGGATTTGAGGTCTCAGATGCTCCAAGTGTCTCACTTGATGCCTAGAGTCTCACTTTCTTCCTGTTACCTGCCAATCTGGGTACAGACTACCTCCCCAGCACCATGTCCGCCTTCATGCCACAGTGTTTCTTCTGCCTCGATGATAATGAACTAGACCGCTGAACTATAAGCCAGCCCCAGCTAAATGTTGTCCTTTATAAGACTTGCTCTGGTCATGGTGTCTGCTCCCAGGAATAGAGTACTGAATAAGACACACTGCGTAGTTGCTGGGATCAAGTACTTGCCAGAAGCTAATGAATGGAGGGGTTTTTTTGGACTCACAGTTTCGGAAGGGTCGGTCGATCGCGAGGAGGAGGGTGTGGCCTCAGGGGCCTCCATGGTGTCAGAAACGTGAAGCTGAGAAGCCTTACCTCCTCGTATCCTGGTGAAACAAGAAGCAGAGTACAGACAGGGAGCTGGCTAAACCAGCCCCAGTGACCCACTTTCTTCAGTAACGTTGTGCCCCCTAGAGAGTCTATAGCCTCCCCAAAACAACAGCACCAGCTGGGGACCGAAAGTCCCAAACGAATGGGTAGGTACGGGACCCTTCATATGGAAACTGTAACACTGTGGAAAAAGAAAGACAGAAACAGAAAGAAAGAAGGGGAGGAGAAGAGGGAAGGGGCTCACTGCAGTGAGCTGAGCAGTTTAAGAGGGCTTGCTGCTCTTACAGAGAACCTGAGTTCAATTCCCAGCACCTATATCAGGTGAGTTACAAACATCAGTAACTCCAGCTCCAAGGGATCCAACATCTTCTATCCTTCGAGGGTACTGTTCTCTCTCTCTGTGTGTCTCTCTGTCTCTGTCTCTGTCTGTCTCTGTCTGTCTCTCTCTCTCTCTCTCTCTCTCTCTCTCTCACACACACACACACACACACACACACACACACACACACACACACGCCTGTTTTCAAAGAGATTACGAGTCAGTGCATACATGCTCTCCTCTACAGCTTTGGCTAAGTAACAATGGCCTTGAACTTCAAAGATAATGTCAAAGAACCATTACCATACTAATGGATTATCCTCCTCCTGCTGGAAGAATGTCTCCCGTGGATTACTTCTCAGTTTTTTTCCTTTGTCTGGGCCTGTTTAGCACTCTTCCTCCCTCTGTGGCTGTCCAGAAGGAAGCAGCATCCTGTGGTAGACATTGGTTTTGTTTTTGTTTTTTTTTTTTTTTGGTTCTTTTTTCCGGAGCTGGGGACCGAACCCAGGGCCTTGCGCTTCCTAGGTAAGCACTCTACCACTGAGCTAAATCCCCAACCCCGACATTGTTAACAATCTCCAGTGTTTCCATTCCATTCTGGATGTTGGAAGGAAGCGGTTTACGAAAAGGTAAGAAGGATGAACCCCACCCAGCCTGTTAACTGTTTCCTAAGTTGCAATGCTAAATTTGTGGGAACGGTACAAGTGTTCTGTTTTGTTTTTATGAGATGGCTTTTAAGTGTGTGTGTGTGTGTGTGTGTGTGTGTGTGTGTGTGTGTGTACATTCATGCTTGTGTGTGTAGGTTTGTGTGTGTATGTAGGTGTGTGTGTGTGTGTAGGTATGTGTGTGCATGTGTGTGTGTAGGTGTATGTGTAGGTATTTGTGTGTGTGTGAGTGTGTGTGTAGGTGTGTGTAGGTATGTGTGTGCATGTGTGAGTGTGTGTGTAGGTATGTGTGTGTGTAGGTGTGTGTGCATTTGTGCTTGTGTGTGTAGGTGTGTGTGTATGTGTGTGTGTGCATGTGTGTGTGTATGCATGTGTGAAGAGGGTGGGGTAGCATTTAAAGGTGCTCAACTCTCCTCCCACCAGATGGATTCCGGAAGCATAGTCACAGTTGCACAGCCAACCTCTCCCACCAGCCCCTTTAAAACACTTTTATACCCTGAGACAAGATCATACTGTGTAGCCTAGGATAGCCCAGAACTGGTAGCAGTTCTCATCTTCTACCCCTCAATAACTAGGATTATAGCCATGCATCTCTGTCGTAGGCTTCCTATTCATTTTATTTTAGGTTTGATTTCCAATGCCTTTAACCGAATATCTGACACTGCTACATCTTAAAGCGCTCTTCCTGCATCACTCACACCGGATCCTACGCCTTTCTGAAACCTTCCCTCCGTGCCCAATCTTCCATCATCTCCTTTTTCTCGCTGACTTCACACTTACTATGCACAGCACGTAATCCCCATCTTACAACATGCTACCCTGTTCGCTAATTATTGGAATCACTCAATTTGGCCCTTGAATCTACGCTAATTATCGTATGCTAATATAAGAAATCACGCCTTGCCCCAGTTCTTCATGTGTGTGCATTCAGTCTCCTCCCCAGCTCAACCAGCAATTTCCTGTACGCCAATCCTACACTTCTCTCTCACCTTCAAAGGAGAAGGCCAGGATGTTAGACACAGGACTGGCCTTTGCTAAGTCCTTGAACCTTCCCTTTGGAGGACACCAGCAGTCTCATGCTTTGGAGACCAGAGTGGAAAGGGAAGAACACTTCAGAAGTTAAAGTGAACAATATAAATCTTCAGTCCAGCCATTCTCTCAGTACAGCGTTTGCTCTCCACAATAAAATATTACCATGTATTAGAAAGGTCTCCAAAATCCAGACTGAACACCGTAACTTCAGGGCTGGGGCCGTGGCCTGGTTGGTACAGTACTTGCCAAGCCTGTATGAGTCCTTTGGCTTCATCCCCAGGCAATAGAAACTGAGCATGGTGCCTCAGACATGTAGTCCCAGAACTCAGGAGGTAAAGACAAGAAGAACAGAAGTCTGAGGCCATCGTTGGCTACTGTCTTAGGTTTCTATGGCTGTAATGAAGCACCATAACCAAAAAGCAAGTTGGGGAAGAGAGAGTTTTTTTTGTCTTACACTTCCACATTGCTGTTCATCACTAACCAATTTCAGGACAGGAATTCAAGTATAGAACTAGAGTTTCATAAAGGTTACTCATTGTCAGAGCCCGAATGTGCAGAACTAGAGTTTCATAAAGGTTGCTCATTGTCAGAGTCCAGATGTACAGGGCGGGACGTGCCTGAGGGAGAGCCAGAGATAGGACTTGCCAAACCAGCTATCAGCCCCAAGGACACTGACCATCCGTAGCTACCCCCTCCCCTTCCTTCACCCCCCTGAGTGAGATGAGCCACCCTACCTGCCTGCCGAGCTGCTGGAGAGCACGTACTCCTTGCTGATGTAATTTCGCGCCGAAAGTAACTGTGCACCATTTGAATTGACCAATCATGTGCAACCGCGTGAATGCCCCTTACCTCCCCTATATAAACCCCCGAGTCTGGAGGCTCGGGGTCGATTCCTCTGTCTCCTGTGTGAGATATGTGTCGACCCGGGATCCCGCTAAGACCTGGGATCTCGTTAATAAAGCTACCTCTTGCTGTTACATCAAGAATGGCTCCTCGTGATTCCTGGGGGCACCCCACCCTGCGATCGGAGCGAGAGACACGGCTCCCCGTTTTGGGGTACGCTCTTTCACAAGCAGTGCAGGAACCTGGAGGCAGGAGCTGATGCAGAGGCCATGATGAGGTGCTCCTTACTGACTTGCTCTCTCTGGTTTGCTCAGCCTGCTTTCTTATAGAACCCAGGACCACCAGCCCAGGGATGGCACCACCCAAAATGGGCTGGGCTCTCCCCCATTGATCACCAATTGAGAAAATGCCTTACAGCTGGATCTCAAGGAGGCATTTCCTCAATGGAAGCTCCTTCCTCTGTGATGACTCCAGCTTGTGCCAAGTGGACACACAAAACCAGCTAATACAGCTATGTAGTCGGTTCAGGCAGTCTGGGATGTATGAAGACACAACTTCAACACAATCTGTAGATGGTATGGGAGTAACTTGATCAGAAGTTACTCATGGCTTAAGATTACCAAAAACGTCTGCAGAGGAGGACAGATGTGGCTTAGCTGGTAAATGGTTTGCCCAGCATGTGTTTCCATTCCCAACACTGCATAAATGAGGCATGGTGACATAGGCTTGGCATCCCAGATCTTGGGAGATAGAGGCAGGAGAATCAGAAGTTCAAGGTCGTCATCAGCTAGGTGAGGAGCTAACCTGAGCTATGTGCGATCCTGTCTAAAGCACCCTTCGTACGTCCTCTTAACAGCGAGTACTGCTGATAGACAGTGCAGGATACCAATTTGGAATGCAGAATCTGCAGCCGGATTGTCAGAATTCAAACTATAGCCATATATCATGGGTTTTATGAAGACTGAGAGAGCCCTGGGTTTCAACTCCCAAACCCCATAAACCAGGCGTAGTGACCCACCCGTGTAATTCCAGGACTCATGCGATGGAGGCAAGGAGATCAGAAACTCAAGGTTATCATTGGCTACATTGTGAGTTCAAGGCCAACTTGGGCTACTTGGTGAGACTTTACCTCAGGGAGGAAAACAAGACAGAGGGATGTTTTAATGTTTACAGCGCTCGAACATTGCCTCAAGGTGAGCATCATGGATCGTTTGTAAATTAGTGCCCCACTGCTTAGCCATGTGTTGCTTTGCAATGTTTAGGTCAATGTCTGACCTCGTTTATGCCGGTGATCTCTGGAGAGTGTACAGCCCAGTGATGTCTGCGTGAATCACTCTATGACTTTAGTACAGTGAAGCTGCCTAATGCTACGATTCCCAAATGTGTCCTGTATTTCAGTAACCTGTGACTATGTCTGCTGCCAAATGTACACACAAATAGGGGTAGAGACGAGAGGAGAGGGGAGGAGAGGAGAGGAGAGGAGAGGAGAGGAGAGGGGAGGGGAGGGGAGGAGGGGAGGGGAGGGGAGAGGAGAGGAGAGGAGAGGGGAGGGGAGGGGAGGAGGGGAGAGGGGAGGAGAGGAGGGGAGAGGGGAGGGGAGGAGAGGAGAGGGGAGGAGAGGAGAGGGGAGGAGAGAGGAAAAAAGAGGAAAGAGTGAGTTTTTCTAGAAGAGACATTTCTAGGACTGATAAAGGATAAAATAGGATGCTTTCCATTGAGAAGTTCACGGTCGATCCGCCATTACAAGTTTTTGTTTTCTGGTTCTGCATTTGCTTGTTTGTGGGTCCCTTAGTTATTTGAACAAAGCCTTACTAACATGTAGCCAAAATTGACCATGACCCCTACACCTCCCATTGTCCTCCCATTGTTGGGGTGACAAACATGTACCGCCATGTCTAGCTTGAACTCTGAATTTATTTTATTGGCTTAAGTGATTGATTTTCATCCAGACAGCATCTCACTGAATAACCCTGACTGGCCTGGATGGAACTCAATATGTAGACCAAGCTGAACCTGGAACATTTTTTTTTTTTCAATCTTCCTGTCTCTGCTTCCTGAGTACTGACATTAGGAATGTGCTTAAATTCACTCTTGTGAATCACTAAACTTATTCACCTTCACAGCTTGGTCCTTTGATGTTGTGCTGTTGAAAAACAGATCTCACTGTGCACTACAGGCCGTCTTAAACCCTTGATCCTTTGACTAAGGTTCTAAATACTGGTATTATAGACGTTCATCACCATACCCCGCTGATAGAGTGGTTCTTAGTGGCTTGCAAAGGCACTGAGAAAGTGCTGGGAGAGCTTAGATCAGAAGTGGGATAATTAACTCTACCCAAGGGATAATGTGGAGAGCTACACAATGCTAACAAGCTAATACGAATAATGACTAAAACTCAAGGTCCAAAGGATGACTTTATAATCATTTTCAGCTATCCCTAGAACTTGAGTCACCTAAGAAGCCATTACAAAACAAGCTCCTTGACTCTGGTCTGAAGTTTGGGATTCAGTATTATGAGTGGCACCCAAGCATATATATATATATATATATATATATATATATATATATATATATATATATATATATATATATATATATATATATTGGTTCTTTTTTTCGGAGCTGGGGACCAAACCCAGGGCCTTGCGCTTCCTAGGCAAGTGCTCTACCACTGAGCTAAATCCCCAGCCCCCCCAAGCATATATTTTTATCATCTTCCTGGTGGGTGGTGTAGATGCTGATGGTGGTGGGAGCTGCTGCCTTGCAGGAGCAGCAAGCAGAAATAATCATGACTGTCAATATACACCTCAATGCCATAATGTTAGAGGCATGGACCTTTAAAGAAGGGTAGCTCATTAGAGTTCCAACCTCATAGATCCACTAACTGTGCTGTGAAAGGACCCTGCAAAATGGCCTCTGTGTTCTCTGTCCTCGTGCCTCCCACCGGGAGCAAGCAGGACACTAGAGACCACTGCCTTTGACCTTAAACCTCCCAGTCTCCACAACTATGAGAAAGAATTTATGTTCCGTATAAATTAGTCAGTCTGAACCTGGTGGTGCATGCCTGTCTTTAGGAGGTTGGAGTAGGAGGGTAGCAAGTGCAAGGCCTGCCTGAGCTACAAACCAGAAGTGCAAAGCAAACCTAGGCTATAGAATAAGACCCCCACCTGAGAAAACAAACAAGCAGGGACTGGAGAGATGTAGGATGATGTCACAGGTGAGGCAGGCACAAGATAGAAGGAGGCCTGTCATTGGAGGAGAAGGAAGGATGGGCCGGAGAGAAGTTTGAAGGAAGAGGAGGAGACTAGGACAGAAAGGAGAGACGAGGAGAGAGGAGACGGGAGAGAAAGAGAGAGGGGGAAGCGGTAGCAGGACAATGGAGGCTGACGTAAAGATTCTGTTCTGTGTATTTACAGGTCGTTATTAATGTTCCCAAGGGATGGATGTTACTGGGCTTTGTATGTTTAAGTGAGCAATTATATTTTAATCAATTGGGTCAAAGGTTATTGTGTTGTGTATTCTTTTATGTGACGGTTTGAGTGTAGGTAAGTGTGCGGCGGCAGGAGACACTGGGCCGCCGAGGAGTTGGGATGTGTTTCCGCCAAGATCACTAGCAGACATCTTGGGACACTGAGATGCTGGACCTAGCAAGATAAAAGACAAACAATACATTTTTTATTTTTATATTTTTACAACAACAGAGAGATGACCCCGTCAGTAAAAAAAAACCTGTGCCAAGAGCATGGGGACTGGAGTTTGACCCTCATGTTTTACATAAAAAGCTAGGTACTAAGGCATGTATTTATAATCTCTATACTAGGAAGGAGGAGGAAGGATTCCTGGGACTCACTCACCAGTCAGCCTAGCCAGAACAGTGAGCTCCAGGTACCATGAGAGACGCTGCCTCAAAAAATACGGTGGAGAAGGACTGAGGAAGACACCTGCACTCTGGCCTCCACACTCATGAAGAGTACACATGTGTACGCCATATATACAAATTAATTAGTTAATTAATAATTCAATCTGTAGTGTTCTCGATTTAGCGTTTCATTGCTCTGATGAGACACCGTGACCATGGCAAGTCTTATAAAGGAACACATTTAATTGGGGTTGGCTTACAGTTTCAGAGGTCCAGTCCATTATTATCATGGCAGGAAGTGTGGCAGCACCCAGGCAGACATAGTGCTAGAGGAGCTGAGATTTCTACATCTTGATCCGCAGTCAGCACAAAGAGAAGGCGTACCACTCTGGGTGTAGCTTGAGCAAATATGAGACATCAAAGCCTACCTCCACAGTGACACACTTCCTCCAACAAGACCCACCTACTTCAACAAGGCCACACCTCCTAATAGTAACACTCCCTTCGGCAAAGCATTCAAACCCATGAATCTACAGGGATCATTGCTATTCTAACCACCACAATTTTGCTATAATAGCACAAAGGATAAAACTACCCCAGCTTCATAAACTCTCCCACCCAGGCAGTCTTAGAGGGAAGGGGTCCACTGGCCACTGTTCTCAGGCTCACAGACTGCCTTCTTTATTCTTAAACCATAGAGAACCTACCTCTACAAATGGAATACCTCAGCCTCCTCAGCCTCCTTTGCCATTTGGTTCCTAATGAGTTCCCTCCAAAGGCAGGCAGCGGCAGAAGACTCTGGAAGTCATTAACAGCCAGATCATCTTTTCCCCTGCCTTCCCCCAGGTGCTGCCCCATCTCTGCCTTCTGCAGTTTCTCATCAGAGCTGAGCATCTGGCCCCCACCAGATGAGATGACTCTTGGGATCTGATAACTCTCCCTCCTTCTCAATAGGTTGCTCCAGCCCAGCTGCGTGTGGGCAGAGCAGTAGAGCGCCTCTGTTGCTCCTCTGAGATGAATCACCAGCCCTCTGGGCTTTTCAGCTCTGCCCATATTTGACAGCTTGTTCCCTACACTTGACTGTCTTCCCCTGAACTAGCTGGTGTGGGTTCTTGTACAACCCCTGCATCCCCCTAACACACACGCACACACACACACACACACACACACACGTGCACACACACACGTGCACGCGCGCGCACACACACACACGTGTGCACACACACGTGCACGCGCACACACACGCGCGCGCACACACACACGTGCACGCGCGCGCACACACACACACACACACACACACACACACACACACACACACACACACACACACACTGGTCTCTAATGGATAGACACCGATGGTACACCTCCCCCCTTTCTGTACCTCACATCCTAGTCTTTCAGAATTCTATTCACGTTGGGATTATCCGAGTGGATATTAACAAAGCCTCTTGTTTAAAAGTTAAACAGAAAAGCAATTCTCAATGATGCAGTAAACAGAGCCGAAGTAAAGTTAAAGCACAAAGCAGCAGCATAATAAATGGGTTCAAATGTTGTTCTTTCTTTTCTTTTTGATAAAACTGCTAACGTAAACAAGCAAACTGACAAATATAATTAAGGGAATATTTTTAATTAGAAATGAGAAAGGAGATAAGGCCATTTATAGAAAATATGCTTTCCACCCAACTCCAAAGAGAAAGTTACATGTACTTGTAAACAAATATATTTAAATCCTCAGTGAAATAAATAATTTCTAGAAAGGTACAGTTTATTAAAAAGAAGCAAGGAAATATAATTCTAAAAGAGAATAATTGTCAAGAAGTTGAGAAAATTATTCAATAACAACTCAGAAATACAGTTGGTCTCAATATTTCCACCAGAATAATGTTGATAATTCTGGACCAGATAGGGTTGGGGTGGGGTGGGAGTGGGGGGACAGTTAATCATAGTAGCAGAAATCTGTACTATCAGTCCTCAGGAGGCTGACACAGGAGGCGACCAAAGGTGGAGAGTTTAAGGCAGGCCTGGGCTACAATAATGAGATTCTTTCTTTCCAGAGAGAGAGACAGACAAACATACAGACAGACAGATAGATTAAACATTGTACAAAATATCTGCGGTGGTCAATGTTGATTGTCATCTTGACAGTTCCTAGTGTCACCTTGGAAATAAGCTTTCAGACACATTTATGAGGGAGTTTCTAGGTTGGGTGAAATGAGTAGGGAATATACTCCCAGAATAAAGGCAACATCATTCCAGCTCAGGTCCTGAACTTAAAATAAAAAGCAGAGGGAGAGAGAGAGAGAGAGAGAGAGAGAGAGAGAGAGAGAGAGAGAGAGAGAGGAAACTCAGCACCAGCATCCTTCTCTCTCTACTTCCTAACCGCGAATACGGTGTGACCAGCCACCTCAGGCTCCTGCTGCCATGTTGGACTGTGAACCCTCAGACCGTGAGCCACGATAAATCCTTCCTTCCTCGAGTTGCTTCTTCTCAGGTATTTTGTCATAGCAACGAGAAAATATCTGATACAATACCCATGCGGAATGGAAAGGAAGTTGAGTACCTTGTGTGTACCAGGCAGGGATGATGAAGCTAGAACAGGCAGAAGGTGCAGGTTCATGAAAACAGGGACAGAACAAGACGAAAAAAAAAAATCATCAGCTCCTAAAGGAGCATGGGCTACCATGGTGTTGCAGATCTTTATAACGATGGGTTTCCTACATGGTCGTTTGGGGTGTGTTGTTAACAACTTTGCTGATACATAACTTTTTAAAAGAAAAGGGCATGGGGATGTCTCACCATGCTACCCAAGCTGTTCTTGAACTTCTGGACTCACATGATCCTTCTTGTTAAGCCTCCCAAGTAGCAAGGGCTATAAGTGCATGCCACTGTGCCCAGCTTGAGATATAATTAGACTATAAAAGATAAGGAAGAGGGGCTGGCAGGATGGCTCAGTAGGTAAAGGTGTTTATTTCTAATCCTGATAACCTGATTCGATCCCCAGGGCCCACATTGTAGAAGGAGACAACAGTCTGTTACAAGTTGTCTTCTGACCTACACAGACATAGCCCTGGTACCCCTTGCCTCCAAATAAAGAGATGTCCTCGGGGTTGGGGATTTAGCTCAGGGGTAGAGCGCTTGCCTAGCAAGCGCAAGGCCCTGGGTTTGGTCCCCAGCTCCAAAAAAAAAAAGGAAAAAAAAAAAAAGAGATGTCCTCTCCAAATATATATACATATTGGCACAGTGAGTGAAATGTTTGCCACAGAAACGTGAGGGTCTGTATTCAATGCCTAGAACTCAGAGTTTAAATAAATAAGGCCAAGCATGGTTGTGTGAAGACAGGCGGATAGACCTTGAGCCATACTGGCCAGTCAGTCTAGCCTGTGTGTCAAGTTTCAGGCAACTGAGAGACCCGGGATCATAAGAACAAGGTCGACAGCACGGAGAGCAAAGGTAAGGTTTGTCCTCTGTCTGTGGACATGTGGTTAAAATTAATCAGGGGCTTCTACCCCACTTTTGGTTATTCAGTTCCAAATAAAAGGCACAAAACCTTTGTACTCATAAGAAGACTTAACAAACTAGAGCTGGGCAGATATCACCCCTCTAAGCACTTTTGTCCACTTCCCTGTCAGCAACCACGATGTCACTTACCCTGCTCTGCCTGGGCTGCTGCTACTCTAATGGGCCAGCCCTCGTGACCATGATTCACCTACCCCTTGGCGTCTTCTCCTCTCTCTGCATTCTCTTCTCTCTCTCTCTCTCTCTCTCTCTCTCTCTCTCATCTATGTCAGACCCCAAGCCCCAGGAACTGAAATATAAAAGTAAACAGCTACTTGACACAACTGTTCTGTGCGACTAGAAATCAAAGCAAAGATACTCAGAGAAAACATTCACAACCGATGAAACAAAGTGTTCGTGTGGATGACATATAAGCAACCAACACGCATGAATACAAAGCAGGTAAGGCTCCAATATATAATCTGAGAGAGAACTTGACAATTCATGACAAAGACACACACAGGGAGGGAGGAGGGAGGGAGGAGGGAGGGAGGGAGGAGGGAAGGAGGGAGGGAAGAGGGAAGGAGGGAGGGAAGGAGGAGGGAGGGAGGGAGGAGGGAAGGAGGGAGGGAGTGAGGGAAGAGGGAGGGAGGGAGGGGGGAGGGAGGGAGGAGGGAGGGAGGGAGGAGGGAAGGAGGGAAGGATGGAAGGGAGTGAGGGAGGAGGGAGGGAAGGAGGGAGGGAGAGGGGAGGGAGGGAGGGAGAGGGGAGGGAGGGAGGGAGGAAGTGAGGGAGGAGGAAGAGAGGGAGGGAGAGAGGGGAGGGAAGGAGGGAGGAAGGGAGGGAGGGAGGGAGGGAGGGAGGGAGGGAGGGAGGGAGGGAGGGAATATCAGTACATTGACAAGTACAAAACTGTTGGATGCTGGCCGGGCATGGTGGCACACACCTGGACTCCCAGGTGTAAGCAGGGGGATCAAGAGTTCAAGGCACTCTTTTCAGGCTACACATCAAGTTCAAAGGCACTCTGCACTACAAAAGAGCCTGTCTAGGGAGGAGAAGTCACCAAGAAGTTTTTCTTGTGATCCAAGAAATGTCCATTCAAAGAGTGCTGTGACCCCTGGCGCCAGGAGTGTTTTCCGAGGTGAAAGGTTTCTGCAATGTGAAGAGAAACTAGATTGCGACTAGCAGTGTTTTATTGCATTTATCTATTCGTTTCGTGTTGGGGGAGGGGGCGGGGGACACGTCGTGGTGCGCTGGCACTGGCGTAGGTCAAAATATAGCTTCCAGGGGCCGGTTCTCTTCTTCTGCCTCGTGGGTCCCTGGGTTCAAACTCAGGTCATCAGCTTTGGCAGGAGGCAACTCTGCCAGACAAGCCGTCTTGCTGGCACGGTTAGGAGTGTTCTAGAAGTTGTCTGGTGTGAGAGTATTGGGTAGAGAATGAAACTCACCTGCCCTTGAACTTGATGTTTGGCTCGAGCTAGCCTCTGATTCTTAGTCCTCCTTCCTTTGCACCCCAAATGCTGAGATCGCAGCTATATAACCCCACACCTGGCACCCCTAAGGAATATTTAGAGATTAAAGAAATAAAAAAGCTACATACACTATTAATTGCAAAATTATTCTGGCAATCTGAATAAATAAAGATAGTTTAATTCCACAACCATGGAGTTAAGGACAGATTATAAATTATTATTTATACTTATAATAAAAATGACATTTTGTTAAGTACTCTTACATTCATTGCTCTCTTTTAAGCTCTAACAATATGAGGAAATGAGTAGGAATGGCTGAGTCTCAAAAAAAAAATCAAATGACTTGCAGGAAACCACACAGTCGGTGACTTTGAACACCATTCCCTTGTTCTGGGTTCTCTACATGTTCAAAGGGATTGCTTTGATTATTTGTTCTGAGCCTCAGTTTCCCTTATCTGCAAAATGGAGCTATAAAGAACACCCAAAGAGTGATCATAGATATCAAATGAAGCCTTTGAAAGCTATGAAATTGGGCTGGGAAGATGACTCAGTGGGTAATTGTTGCATGTCATTTAAAAAAAAAAAAAACAATCTACGCTATTGCTGTCTACTCTCTGGCCACCACGATCTTCCCGCCTCCGTGGCTATCCCCGTGTGGTGGTCCGCCAAGTTTCTGAGGTTCAATTGCGGGGGAACCCCCTCAGATTCCCAGTCATCTGCCATGTAACCCAGTAAAATTCCCGTAACCCAGTAAAATCAAAACTCTGGAGGCTTGTAACTCATCAGTCAGATTTATAACAGTAAATTCTCAACTCACAAAACGCCCACACAAGGAACTCAGAGCCAACTGATATTGATACAAGCTGCCCACCTAGATCTGACAAATTGCCCTATATTATTCTATCCCTTGTATGATATCCATAGCTACCTGTGGCTATTTCAAGCCACTCAGATCTGGTTCGTCCTCTCCCTCCATCTTCTCTGTCTCTGACTGTCTCCCCTGTCCTCTCTCTCTCTGAAACTCTCAGCCCCGCCTTCCCTTTTCATTGCCCAATCACAGACTTACATTTCACCCGCCCTCCCTTGCGTATAGACAGCAATCCACAGGTAATGTGCTTGCATGGCAAGCACGAGGACCAGAGTTCTATCCCAAGAGTCTACATTAAAAATGCAGGGCATCTCCAGTCTTACTAGGAGAGGAAATGCGTAGTCTTACTACAACTTGATATACCACGACTCGTTTATATCCATGGGAGGCCTGCCCCTTTCTGAAGAGAAACAGAGGAGAAATGGATGGGGAATAGGGAGGAAAAGGGAGGTTGAAAGGGAGAGACTGGAGAGGAGGGAGGGAAACAGCAGTCAGGATGTAAAATAAATAGCTCAGATGTTAAATAAATAAATAAATAATGAATGAATGAATGAATGCAGGGCATAATGATGTACATTTATAATCCAAGCCCTTGGGAGGCAGAGACAAGGTGGATCTCTGAGGCTAGATGAGCAACCAGCTTCACTTACGCTACGTAAGTGAAGGCCCAAAAAGAGACCATGTCTCAAAATGTAAGACCGATAACACCTGAGGAATCATACCTGAAGTTGGCTCCTGGCCTCCGTGTATGCACACACCTCCACACACATACTCATATACACACACACACCTTCACACACATACTCATACACACACACACACCTCCACACACATACTCATACACACACACATACCTCCACACACATACTCATACACAAACACTCACACACACATACACACACATATACACACATACTCATACACATACACACACACATACTCATACACACACACACACATACCCACACATATACACACATACTCATACACATACACACACACATACTCATACACACACACACATAGACACACCTCCACAAATATACTCATACACACATACTCATACACACACCTCCACACACATACTCATACACACATACACATACCTCCACACAAACACACACTCACACACACTCATACACACACTCACACACACACACTCATACACACACATACACACACATATACACACATACTCATACACACACCTCCACACACATACTCATACACACACACACACGCGCGCGCGCAGAAAACAATAGGTATGAAATTCTTACCAAGAGGCATGGCATACAGCCAGCCTTGGGTAAATTGTTAAGGAAAATAATGATACAGCCAAGCCAAATCCCAGCACCTAGATGGCTGAGACAGGGGGTTTGCAAATTGGATGCCACCAAGCAAATGACAGCATGAAAAAAGTTAAGAGTAATGAATGGGGCATGATCAAGTCCCAGCACTCGGGAGGCTGAACCAGGAGGTATATGGTTCAAGGCCAGCTTGAGCCATATATCAGGTTTAAGAACAGCTTGAGTTAAATAGTGAAACAGTGTCTCAAGAAGAAGCAAGAGAAGAAAGAGGGTAGGGGGACAAGGAAGACAAGGAGGGAGCTGTGAGGGGAGAAAGAAAGGAAAAAGAGAAGGAGAGTAATTGAGAGCACTGGACCCTTCCTGCCATCCAGTATAATCTGGAGCCCGGTTGGAATCGAAACAGAAGACAGCAGCATTTATTGTCAGTGCTTCCTGTGTTACCACGAGGCGAGCAGCTGCCATTACACATTTGTATTGCCATGAGGTTTTTGGTTTTGGTTTTGGTTTTGGTTCAGACCCAAAACAACAATGGGGGTCAGGGAAAGGGGCAGCTGGCCATGGACTGAGACCTCTGTAACCGTGAGCCAAAATGCATCCTTCCTCTGTGTTGATTTCTTCGGTCTTTTTCCACACTGGCAAGATGCAAACCGACCCTGACATACTTGGGATCCTCCCTCCCAACAATCAAGGAGGCTTTACCTTCTCCAACAGCTCCAACTTCACCATGCTCAGCCCCTGATTTGTGAAGAACAAGCTGGAATACATACAGCAGAGAGAGAGAGAGAGAGAGAGAGAGAGAGAGAGAGAGAGAGAGAGAGAGAGAGAGAGAGAGAGAGAGAGAGAGAGAGAGGCGCAGCCTGTCCAAGTGGAGCGCAACACACAAGCAACCACCTACATGACTCAGAAAAGTGCAGGACTGGCGTGTCCGGTAAAGGGCAGAAATGATGACAGGACATAGCAAAGGATGACACACAGCGCAGCGTGACTGAAGGCTGAATCACAGGCTTAGACTCATACGTCCAGATACGTGTTCCAGCTGAGATGTCAAACAGACATCTCAGACTTAATGTGTCAAATGCTGGGTTGAGGGTACTTGCCCTAATCTACTCTCTACCTGTCTTCCTTGTCAGGCAAGAGCTGCCCATCCTTCCCATCTGTCATACTCCTGCCTTCTTGCCTTCTCGCCTGCTCCCTTCTCCTCTTTCTCTTTGAGACCCTGTTCCAATGTAGAGAAATGGGACTGATAGAGTGAATCTATACAACAAAGACGAGATTACTAGACCGGCGTATGCAGTAGAGGCTGGGTGTTCCAACCGTGGCTGTCTACACACCGGAAAGGCTGAAACCCTGGTAGCTGTTCAGGCCTTGAAGCTGGGGGGGGGGGGGTAGTAGCAGTTCCAATCTGGTGCTGGAGGCCTGAAGAACTACTGGTCTTCGGTCTACCCTGGGAGGCTGAAGAAGCTGGGTCCCATGTCAGTGAAAAATGGTCACAGTGGGAGTCCCTAGCAGGAAGCTAAGACAGGCAGGTAAAAGCAATATTGTGTGCCCCCCCACCCCCAATCTGTGTACCTAAACTACTGCCCGAGTGGCTTCCCAACCTGTTTCCAGAAAAACTACAGAAGGGCTGGAGAGATGGCTCAGTCAGTTAGTAAAGTGCTCAGTTTGAGAACGCAAATATGAGTTTGATCTTCAGAAGACATACAAAAAAGGGTCAAGCGCTGGAGACAGGTAGATGTGCTAGACTCTAGACCAGTGAAAGAGTCACAGAAAAAGTAGATGGTGCCAGAGGAACGATATCTGAGGTTGTCTTCAGATCTCCACACACATCTGCATGCACACACATGTACCTGCCTATGTGTACAACACACACACATACAGAGAGAGAGAGAGAGAGAGAGAGAGAGAGGGGAAGGGAGGGAAGGAGGGAAGGAGGGAAGGGGAAGGGAGAGGGAAGGGGTGGGGGAGGGAGAGGGAGAGGGAGGGAGGGAGAGAGAGAGAGAGAGAGAGAGAGAGAGAGAGAGAGAGAGAGAGAGAGACTGACTCAAGGAGCACAGGGTGACTTGAAAGCCTTCCAGTGTCTGCTCCTGAGCTGATGTACTCTGCTTCCTGGCCCTGGCTCTCACTTATTCAGTGACACTGGTCCTCTTCTGGGACATCTACACACACAGGTGCACCCCAGGGACATCTGTGCACTCTGGGGGACATCTACATGTGCTATCTATCCCCTTCTGCCTGGGAAGCATCCTCCCAGGTACTTCACGGCTCACTTGCTTGCCTTTTCAAGTCCTTACTAGAATGTCACCATCTCAGTGGGGACGCCCTTGACGTGGTTATTTACAGCTGAGACGCTGAGCTTCCCTAGGTCTCCATGCTGTCTTCTCCCCCTCTGTGTGGCACTCTGATATCCCTTGGGGTGCTTCTCTGGGTCTGTAGCTCTCTCAAGCAGATGTTGTCTTAGAAAGACAAAGAGTATCTCGTATAGCCCTAGCTGTCCAGGAACTCCTTCTGTAGATCAGGCTGGCCTAGAACTGACAGAGATCCACCTGCCTCTGCCTCCCAGGTGTTGGGATTAAAGGTGTGCACCACCAGCACCGACACCGGCAGATTCTCTAATTTTTAGAACCAAGTGTCAGGATCTTTCTTGAAGACACCTCAGGTTAGTTCACACAGCCAGACTCTGAGTGCCGAGTTCCACTTTGAGGTGGGTTCTCACACTGTAGCCCAGGCAGTCCCGGAACCCACAAGTATCCCAAGGATCGAGATGAGGGACAGCTGCCACCATACCTGGCTTTCACAGCCAGACTCTGTACCAAGCTTTAAGCTTTAAAAAGCGCTTAGCACACATTTAATCTTTTACAATTTCACGCCAGTGCTCCAATACAATGTCATTATAAATTCTCTTTCTCGGTACAAGTGGAGGCTCAAAGAGGTCCACTTAAGATCATGCTGGCTGCAAATGGCCCAGACAGTGTGCAAGCCAATAATTTCCCATCAGCCACCAACTCCCGCTGTGCCACCTGGGGCACCTAAATTCTCCAACTTTCATATTTTATTTTGCTCGTGACAGCATTGTCGACAGGTTTGAACAGGTCAGCAGCTAACCCTCGTGCTATAATTTTCCATTTGTCACAACCAAAACTTGGTATTTTGGAAAAACCTTTGTGGGGTTTTGCTTTTGGGTTTGGAGGGGTAGGATTTTTTTTTCTTTCTTTTTTGGTCTATGTTTCTGTTTGTTTATTTGTTTGCTGGGTTTTTTTGTTTTTTTTTTTTTGTTTGTTTTGTTTTTTTTGTTTGTTTGAGCCAGGTTCTCAAGGAACTCAGGCTGGCTTTGAACTTGCAACGTAAAAGAGGGTGACCTTGAAGTTTCAATCCTTCTGCCTCCCCCTCCTATGTATTTGAGTGACAGGCTTGGTGCCACTGTGCCCAGTTTATTTGATGCTGTCAATGAAACCCAGGGCTCCCTGCATGCTAGGTAAGCCCCCTACCAACTGAGCTACGTCCCCAGCCCTGTCCTTCTGGTTTCTAAGAGGAAAGGGATGGTAGTGATGTCAACAACCACAGTTCTCTCCCCCGGTTCTCTCCACTTACTCAAGAGCAAAATGAGAGAATTCAGGAGCCCTCCCTGTGAGCACATGCAATAGAAAGATATTAACCTGGACGGTCAAGTCAAGCAGCCCCCACACTTAGGGAGTCGGGCATACAAAGGCAAGGGTGCAGCTGGAGTCACCCATGCATGGAAAGCATCGCCCCCCCCTTAGAACTGGAGGTGGCCCGAGGCCTCCAAGCATCCAGAAAAGAATACAAACAAACAGGTTTTTATGAGGACCGCAACCCAATTGACAGAGGCGAGCTCTCTCTGTCTGGAATTGTCCCTGCTCTGAACCAGTTGCCGTGCCAACAAGCCGCACGTTTCCACTCCACAGAATCCAATTTCTGAGCAGCGTAGCAGCGACGGGTCCAAGAGACACAATGTGCAGCTCCAAGGTGCCTTTGAACACTTGCTGAATTGCAAAGAACAATGTGGGTCCCTGGATGTCCTTAGCAACCTGAGGACACGATCCGGTCAAATGCTTCTGTGACTAATGTATACAGTAGCCTCAGTCCACCCAGTCCTCAGGTATCCAGCAAGGGATAGCACGAGGCACTGCCACATCCTTTCTCATGATCTTTATCGGATGAAGCCACAGGCATGGATTCGACAGCATCTCACTGTGCGGTCCTGAACATCCTGGAACTCCTTATGTAGCTCAGGCTAGCCCCAGTGGACTCTGTAACCCAGCACAGCCTCAAATGTACAATGTAACTCATGCTGATTCAGAAGTCATTACGTAGACCAAGTCAGCCTAGAACACATAATCCTCTGAGTCAATGGTTCTCTTCCTGACACTGTGATATTTTAATACAGTTCCTCATGCTGTGGTGACCCCTCCAACCAGAAAATCATTTTAGTTGTTACTAACATATCATTACTCTCACTCTCTTTAAATATGTTTTGTGTAACTCTCAAAACCTTCCCCCATCAGGTAAGTACTGCCAAGGTCCCACTTCAGCCAGGCATGCTAACATACCTGGGTATTTCCCAGCACTTGGGAGGGGGAAACATGAGGATTGCAAGTTCAAGGTCACACAACATCAGGTAAAAACCAACTGGAAAGGTCGAGGTATTCTGCTGGAGTTCACCACTGAGCTCCCTTCCCAGGGCTGACCTTACAGCTTCTCTCTCCCTCTGTGGCACTTTTATAGCGTGGGGTGAACACTAGTGACCTCTATTGGAAAGAGGTCACCTTCCAGCTGTCCTGAAAGACACAGTGTTTCACTTTGGGGCCACCCATGCCTGTCAATGAGTTGGTGGGCTTCTTTTGTAGCCCCAGATGAGGAGTTTTGTCAGATCTGGGAAACAAACATGCCCTTGGGTTTGAAAGGAGTATGGAGGACACCCGCCTTCCAGAGCCTGCTTCTCGGGTTTCTCAAACAGGATATGACAATTTACCAACATAACATACATTACAGGGTCACTCGCAGATGGAGACTTAGACAGGATTTTTTGCTCAACCTGCTTCAGCCCCTGAGTAAACACTAACGTCAGCCACATCTGTCCTATAGCATCAAGCACATTTTCCTTCTTCCTAGTTGTATTAGTGTCCTTTTCATTGCTATAACAAAATTTCTGAGGCCCAATACTTTAAAAAAAAAAAAAAGAAGAGGCTAATTTAACCGATAGTTCTGGAGGTTCAAAGTTATGCCAGTGACATCAGCTCAGCTCTTATGAAGAAAACCGTGACGATAGCAGGAGAGTAAAGGACTTCATAGCAAGATAGCAAGACAATTAATCATGATCGTCAGCTTCAATGAGTTGAGAGGCACCTAGAAGATCAGTAAAGCACACTTATGGATGTTTCTGTGAAGGAGTGTTTAGATACAAATTATGAGGGTTCTGACCAAATCGATGGATAAACCCATTGATGGAGTCTAATTAAGGTCGTGCCTGAGAGGAGGAAATAAGTCTCCCAAGGCATGACTTTGAAAGCTATCTCTTGCCCTGGCTCCTTACCAGATTCTATCTCTGCTTCCTACTTGCCTCTGTCGTAAAATGCATGAGGACTGATCTGCGTTCCCATCCCCCACAGTGTGGACCGAGTGAACTGATCTGCGCTGTCTGCCCCGATGATACGGACTGATCTGCCTTCCTTCCATCTGCTTCCTGTCCACCGAGCTGTGAACTGGCCTATTTCTGGTCCTGCTCCCTGCCCGCTGTGGTATGAACTGAACTGCTTCCCGCCTGCCATGACGAGAACTGTTTCCTGTCCGCCATGATGTGGATTGAGCACCTCCCCATCCACAGGGATGTGAACTTCTCCACTACAACCTTCCCACCATTATGGACTACGACTTCAGAAACAGTGAGTGTCATAATGTTTTCTTCTTTTTAACTCGTTTCGTTAGGCAGTTTTTGTCACGGGGACAATAAAAGTGACTAATAGAATCGAGAATTCAAACAGTGGGGAGGGGCCAGCCTTTCTGTCTTAACGACTCACCCTCAGAAACTGAGGTTCTACATGAACAGCTTAATTCTTTCCCAGTGTAGCGTTCCAAATAGCTCAATTCCCTCCCTTTTAAACGTTCCACATTACCTTCTAATACCAACACACTGAGGATCAAACTTCCAGCACATAAACCCATGGGGGCTCAGCACAAACAATACACAAACCACAGCCTGGAGATGCAGAGTGGGTGGGGTGGGGGATTCCTGTCTAAACTTTGTTTCACCGTGGACGGATGTGGTAGTTCATATGTGTAATCCCAGAATCTGAGAGGCTGAGCCAGAGGAATCACAGATTACAACAGCCTGGGCTACATAGTGAGACTCTGTTCTCGAGAAATAAAATAACAGAAGACTAACCCTGTAATAGGTTGATTCTACGGGATCTTGGGTCAATGAGATAAGATTAATAGCCCACGGATGTGACGATTTCACTGAATAAGTGGCCAGGTGTACTATCTGCCGCAGTTCCCTACAAACCGCTCAACAAGACACAGGCCTGAGCAAGTATCTTTGGTGTGTTGTTGCCTGTGGTCCATGCTCCCACGAAGGCAAAAAATAAATACACAATTAAATTGAACAAATGAAGAAGGAAACTTGCTGGTCATGCTATACTGCTGGAGTCACTGATTTTTATTAGGTTGGAAGATCTTTATAGTCTTATCATGCGTACATATCTCCCGAGAGTCGTTTTATGAAATATATTTATTCTACACTTTACGCAAAAAATGCCTTTCTACACTTCCTGGGTGATTATCATAAATGTTCCAAAGGAGAGGTATTTAAAGGAGCTCTTTATCAAGGTTCGTTATGCTTGCTCTCCCTTTGTGTATTAGTTTGAAATTTTCCATAAGGTTAAGAAGGGGAAATGAAGGAAGAAAGGAAGGACAGGAGGCAAGAGAGAGAGAGAGAGAGAGAGAGAGAGAGAGAGAGAGAGAGAGAGAGAGAGAGAGAGAAGAAGAGGGAGGGGAGGGGAGGTATGCTAGTAGTCTCAGTAGATTCTACGGTAAGGAAAAACTCACTGTATAAATGCATACAAACACCCTTTTGAAGGTTAAAGAAAAAGACAAATTCAGCTACTATATTTTTATTGAATAATGTACAAACCAAAAGACTTCTATGACTCAAAATGTTATATACATTATACATATGTTGTGATTTAATTTAAAAAATTTGTTGCTATGTAGGCTCAGAAGACAGAGGCAAGAGGATCATCAAAAGTTTAAAGCCAGCCTGGTCTACATAAAACATTCTAGGACAGACAGGGCTACCAAGTGAGACCCTTTCAAAAACCAAAAGCATAACAAGGAGGAGGCAGCAAGAGGAAGAGGAGGTAGCTACAGAGACAGTGGTAGTAGAAGAAAAAGAAGCAGAGCTGGAGGAAATAATTTTGGAAGAAAACACAGCTATGTTCTGTGCAGCCTAGAGCACTTCTCAATTCTTGTCCTTGTCTTTATTTTCCCTTCTCAGGGAGGGGAAACTTCTGAGGCATGGTTGAGCTATGTAATATAGGCTTGCTGTGAATCTGCAGTCCTCCTGTCTCAGCATCCCAAGTGCTAGGATGACAGGCATGCACTATGCTACTGGGCTCACACACCCATTTTCAAGCACAGTCACACCTTACTTGCCAGTGGGAGAAGTTGTAAGAAAAATGTTGCTAGATGACCTCATTTTGTGTAAATAGCACAGACATACTTTAACTTAGCTGATAAAGAGCAACCTCTCCAAAAGCCTCTTAACACAATCAAGCAACAAAGTAAACAGATATTTGGAGCTACTGCCAGAAAACATAGCATGCTATTTTACAGGAAACTTGTTTTTATAAGTAGCAGGAAAGTAAAGGATAGTTCAGTTGGTAGGGCACTTACCCATCATGCAGAAATTACTAAGTTCCATCTCCAGAACAATATAAACCAAGCATGTTGACTGTTGGATAGTCATTTGCTCCAAGTCGAAATATTCCATGCTGGAAGAAAGTTAAGAGTCAAGGAGTTCTAAAGATATGTCATTAAGACTTAGGAAATAAACAACTCACATGTCTCAGGAAGTCCCTGAAACTGATCAAATCCACCAGGCAGATGGTGATTCCACAGCTTATATAAATACTAAGGTGAAGAAGTGATTCTGATCAGCCAAGTTACCTGAAAGAGATTCTCTGGCCTATTGTGCGTTGTGCAAGCCATGCAAACAGCTCTGGAATTCCATCTTGGGATTGAATTCCATTGGGGTGGAATTCTCAATGATGTAGATGCTTTTGAGTCTTCCTTGTTCCTGTAAGCAACCTCTCACCCATACTCCTGTCTGTAACTCTAATAAGCAAATTTGTTTACCAAGTTGATGATATAGTGGCATCATTACCTTGATCTGTAGTTTGGTTCCCTATCTAAAATGCATAGGCATCTGTGTCCCACCTTAACAGAAAAAGTGTCACACAACACTGACTCATGCATATAATTCAAGCACTTGGAGGTAGAGGCAAGGAGATCAGAAGTCAAAGTATTCCTTGGCTCCATGAGACCTTATTTTTAAAAAAATCAACTTACAAATATATTTCACATTATACACCTGCCATATATATGGGAAGTCAATAACAGTGACAACCAACACACAGGCATGTGGATGGGGGCAGTATCATTACTCAAAACCAAGGTAGTTTGTTGAAAAATGGCATTTGGATTATCTAAGATCACATAGCCTTGAGATAAAAGCAAAAATGAAAGAGCAGGTATTTAAGCCCAAGATTGGCACTGGCAAAATGGCTCAGTGGATAAAGGCCTTTGCTTGTAAGCCTGAGAACTTGAGTTTGAGCCCTTGAACTCAAATGGCTGAAAGAAGAATTGATTCCAACAAGTTGTCCTCTGATTGCCACACACACTGTGGCACATGCCCTTGCACACGATAAATGCAAACCTGACACAGTATAGTACTAGTTAGTTTTTCTCATAGACCTCCCTATTAAGTGCTTTACTAGCCTATAATTGATTAGGTACTTTCAATGATAGAGATGCTCACACCCCCAGTATAAGCTGTGTTAAGTTATTCTTCACATCGATATGAGCATATGTTTGGTAGAAACAATCTAAAGAGTTGATTTAATTCAGTTCTCGATTTCAAATGTTTCAAACCATAGTATGATGGTTTGTATATGCTAAACCCAGAGAGTGTAGCCCTGTAGGATTAGGTGTGGCCCTGTTGGAGTAGGTGTGTCACTGTAGGTATGGGCTTTAAGACCCTCATCCTAGCTGCCTGGAAGCCAGTATTCTGCTAGCAGCCTTCAGATGAAGATGTAGAACTCTCAGCTCCTCCTGTACCGTGCCTGCCTGGATGCTGCCATGATCCCACCTTGATGATAATGGACTGAACCTCTGAACCTGTAAGCCAGCCCCAATTAAATGTTGTCCTTATAAGACTTGCCTTGGTCATGGTGTCTGTTCACAGAAGTAAAACCCTAAGACACATAGTCTTCAGCTTTGTGGACTCTGGACACATGGGGAGACAAAATATGGCAGCGGCAGCATCTGAAAGAGAAGGCTACTCACTTCATGGCAGATGGTAAGCAAAGAGAGAGGAAGATATGGAGCCAAGAGCTGACCTATTCTCTGCAGCTAAGCCCTACTTCATGATGTTTCCACTACCTTCCAAAACTATCTGGAGACTAAAGCATTCAGTTCATGAGCCTATGAGAAACACTTCACATTGACTCTACCACACAACCCTAATAACCCACCTTCTAACAGCTCTATCAGGGGCACATTTGTACTTCTGTTCTTCTGGACATGCTGTGTCCATGCTATGTCCATCCATTGGTATCACCACTCTGAGGGGTCACCAGAAACATACGTGCTGTCTCTTCAACACAACATCCTTTGAATTTTTAAAGACCCTATGACTTAATCCTCAGCAAGTCCTCTCTCTTCCAGGCCCAATGTCCCTAGGGTCTTTATCCATTCCTCTCTAAGACTCAGCTACAAATCCCTTTCCCAATTTGCCTTCTTTCTTGCCTCCAGGCATGACAAGAGACATATACTATTGATGAGCAGGGAAGCTTTCAGAGTACCCCTGGAGACTTGTGATACATTTATGCTTTCTTGGGATGACACGTATTCTAGGAGTACTAAGACTGACTGTCATTCTCACTGGCATTGTGAAGGACATTGGTATTTTACAATATAACCATTTTTCTTTTCTTCCCAAAGGGCTGTCTGCTTGAAGAAACAATCATATTCTCCAGTCGAGGGGAGCCAAAGGGCTTTGAGGCAGGTAAACACTCCTGTGCAGAATCAGTTGCTTTTCCTGTTGCTGTGATCAAATGCATAATAAGAAAGACAAGGCAAGGAAGGTGGTCTTTACTGCTACTGTGGTTTGATGATGGAAGTCTACCAGGGTGGGGAACGTAGGATGGCGGGAATGTGAGGCAGTCCTGTCACTGCACAAAGCAGAGAAACAAGAGAACAGGTGTTCTACTCTCTTTGACCTTTTTATCCAGCCCAGGACCCCGGTCTGTGGAATATCACCACCCACATTTAGGGTAGCTCTTTCTTCACCAGAGTCTGAACAGATAGTCCATATAGTCTTGGACTTCAGTCTCCAGGTTTGCGAGCTAAGTAAATGTCTTTCCTTTGTAAATCTTCAAATTTCTGATGTGTGTTATGGCAACAGAAAGTGTCCTAGTACGTGTAGTAGGTTATCAATAAGTAGATAAGAAATCTATGACATACGCTGTCCCCATCCCACTTCATTGGAATGGGGACCATTCCTTGGTACACTGCATACATATTTTTAAGTCAAGATAGCAAGGGAATCAGAAAATGCACAGAAGAATAATACAGTTCACAGTCTAGATGAGAGGGTTTGAAAGGAGATCATTGAACTCCCCTGGAATTTTCCCAGCATCCTGCAGACCAGACGCTCCAGGGGTACCACTTTGGCTTTCTAGATCTTTCTAAAGGAGACCTCATTCATAAAATCCTAGGGGGATGCACTGGAAATAAATGAGTGTCTGATTAGCCCGGTATTTGAGCTATGTCATTCCCCACTTCTGAACAGAGAGGTTGCATATCCCGAAATAAAAAGAAGAGTCTGCATGGAAGCAGACTTTGGTTATTCAGAAGTGGGGGGGGAAGGGGTAGGGGGAGATTATAAACGTTCCAACAAGCCTTCAGCGCTGTAACTAAATGCTAATGTTTAAAGATATCCCCAGTATGTTAGGAAGCAGTCGGTAGTGGCCTCGCTAAAGCTCATTCTGCTTTTAAAGAGAAATATTTGACTTGGAGGAGCAGACCCCATGCTGGCTCCAAGATAAACTCTCCTAGCTCACTCAGGCCAATTTTAATGCTAAGAGCAGCGCCGTCTAAGTGAAAGTTCATTTTCAAGAGCCAAGCTGTGAATTATGCTACAGGCTGAGGCGAGCAGTTGGTCTTTTGCTGATGAAGGGAGGAAGCTTGAGTGTGATACAGAAGTGGAAAGGAAGGAGCCAGGGACATCCAAGGGGGATTAGCACAGAAGGTCAGACTAATTAAATGGGGAGATGTCACCAAGAGCCTGAGCTCCCACACGTACCGTCTTCAAATACCCTGACACATGCAAGGAGTGATAAGGAAACAGATAATAAAAATGGCCGGATCGACACTTCCATGTGCCTGGAAGGACAACTGTCAATCAAATCAAACTTCCCACTATTGGTTTAAGGGAAGAATTGAAATCGCTTCCAACTCCTGATTATTCAAGGAAGCAAGATCGAGGAAAAGAAAGGCCCAATTGTTTCTGGGGTTGGCCATTAATGGCCCAATGTTGTATCCCTGCTATTGGCCGGACATAGCTGGATGCCAAAGATAAAACACACAAGATATACCCTATGTGTTCAAGGAGCCCATAATGGATAAACATTTACATGATGACAGTACCTGATACGGCCAATACACTCACAGAGCTTTAAAGACTGTAAGAAGTCAGCCTAGAGCACTGGTTCTCAACCTTCCTACCTCTGTGACCCTGTAATACAGTACTTCATGTTGTGATGACCGCCAACCATAAAACTATTTTCATCACTACTTCATAAGTGTAATTTTGCTACTGCCATGAATTGTAATGTAAATGTCTGACATGGCAGGATATCCAATACATGATCCCCAAAGGGATCACAACACACAGACTGAGAACTGTTGTTCTAAGAGGTGGAATGACCCAAAACATATCTGAGAACGGTCACTTGACCATAGACGAAAAACAGAGATCTTTGGCTTGAAGGAACTCACTATAAACCCTGGAGTGGTAGATCTGAGCACGTGACATCCGCCTGACCCTCCAGTTCCCATTTGGACTCAGAGTGAAGATGCTGATGAACAAACAATTCCTGTGGTCCTACTGTGTGCACCCAGCACATGCTGCCTGCTTTCAGGCATCTCTAAGCATAGAGTGGGCTGAAACCCATTCACAAAAGCCAGGCCTACACATGTTATTTTGGCTTCTGTGACATCCCCTTGGTAGCCTGAAATTGGCCACCATGGGAAGCTTTACACCACAGAAATCTGCAAACACTAAAAGCCAGGGTGCTTTATCCTTTCCAGGAAGCCTTTTACTAAACATCTTACCAGCACTTGAAAAGAACCCACATGGTGGAAGGAGAGAACTGACTCTCACATGAATACTATGGTTAGCATATGCTCACACATATACATGTGCGCACACACACACGTACACACATGTACACATATGCACACATATGTACACACATGCACACATATACACACATGTACACACATGCACACACATGTACACACATGAGTACATACATATATACATACATATAATTGTTATTATTGTTGTTACTAATGAACAATAAAAATTTTAAAAGAATCTAGCCCAAATCTCTTACTCCATGGCAGCCAGCCATTCACGTCCGTCCATCCGGCTATACATAAGCCACTGCACATAAGCCTGCCTTAGTTCCAAGTGGTCTGGTGAGGCACTACCTTCTACAGGATGCTTAAAATAAGCTAAAGGCAGACCTTCACGAGTGCAACTTTCTGAAAGAGACCACCCATGCTGAGTGGGACTTCTTAGCGATGTTTTGAGGTCACTGGTGCTCCTGTAAGAGTAACCCCTCACCCATGCTCCTATAAGCAACTCTTTGGTTCACGAACGTGAATCTGGGTGGAATTATTTCCTTGGTCTGTCACTGGTGCCCTATCTAGGTGAACTGATGTTTGCTCAATTCTCCCCAGGAAAAGTCTTCCCTTACTCATATAAGCAGTCTTTCCACAATTCTTCCCTATATTCGTGGGATCTCTTACAGGCTTTTCAAGTCTTCTTCAAAGTATTTATCTTGCTCTTCTCCCCGTAGACTTAATGCTGCAATTTTAATTTTTTTTATTTCTCTTTATTCATTCAATTTTATTTTAAAACCATTCATTCGTTCATTCATTCATTCATTTTCATTTTTGAGACCAGTCTCCAGTAGCCCCAGACCGCTCTCAAATCTCAATATGCCTCAAATCTAGCCGCCTTGCACACCTGATCCTGTGGTCACCATCTCCCAAGTTCTGGGATTCTAGGCATGCGCCACCATGCCTGGCTTCTGTTTGTAACCAGCAGCGGAATTCTTGGATGGGGTGAAACCCTTCATCAAACTCCCAAGATAAAGCAGTGAGGAGCCAACGTCTTCAAGACGGGAAGCACTCTCCTCTCCCCTCCCCCTCGTTCATTACATCAGCCCGACAAGCCCCCAGTTCCCCAAAGCCCACTGTATGTCACAGGCGCCTCCCACCTATGCTTCTGTCTCCGATATCTTTTCCTCCAGCCCAACCCACACTCTGTCAACTGTCTCATAATAACACTGCTCCAATCTTAACACCCTTGCAGCCTGTCACTCCCCCGTGCCATCAAACCACCCAACCACTTCCTGTTGGCTGCAAGACGGGGATGAATAAACCTATCATATCTATCTATCCCATAGCCAACCTGTGCCCACACGGGCCCCGTGACTTTGTCTTCTGAGGGCACTCGTGGCCACAACGCACTCCTGCTCAGCCTGTCTTTACCCTTATCACCTTCTCGCTTGTGACGTTCTCCTGGAGACTCCTCTGTACCTCACTTCACCCTGCACCCTGCCTCCCACTTTTCCTTTGGATTCCATTGCCTGGCATCACCCAGAGAGTCACCCTAAAGATCCTCCTGTGCCTTGCACCTGTAATCAAGCCTCAATCCTAGGATGAGACCACGTGAACGGGTCCTAAGCCCCACCCACCTTTCTGTCATAGCCTTGAGAGAAGGGGGAGGGGCAAGGGGGTGTGTATTCGTACGTGTGTGTGTGTGTGTGTGTGTGTGTGTGTGTGTGTGTGTGTGTGTGTGTATGCGTGTGCTGAGGCCGGGGACTGCTTTTTGGAGTCAAGGTCCCACTATAATAGCCAACCCAGGCTGACTTGGAACACACCCTGTAACCAAAAGCACTAAATCTTCTGTTGGCTGTCCTGTCAGTCTCCAGTGCACTGACATTAAAAGCATGAGGCACTATACTGGGCAATCTCCCTTGAGGACTGTTAGGAAAGCATCCAGAGGGGCCTCACGGTTGTACCAATCCACCTTAATCAGAGGGGCAGCACCCAGAACACAGACCTCTCCAGTTGCAACCCTTAAAATCTGTCAACAAGCCTGCCTCTGTATCAAGACTCTCCCTGAGGGAAGAAGAGGAAGAGGAATGAGAGGAGGAAGAAGAGAGAAAAGAACCATCAAGGCATACCTAGTGTGCTAGCACTTGGGAGGTGGAGGCAGGAAGATCAGGAGTTCAAGGTCAATCTCCTCCAGTAAGTCTCTGTTCCTCTACTGAGTATAAAAGGCTGTTTATGCTTTGACTCCACCTATAAACTGGATCTCTCTCTCTCTCTCTCTCTCTCTCTCTCTCCCTCTCTCTCTCTCTCTCCCCCTCCCCCTCCCCCTCCCCCTCCCTCTCCCTCTCTCTCTCTCCCTCTCTCTCTCTCTCTCTCTGTCTGTCTGTCTCTCTCTCTCTCTCTCTCTCTCTCTCTCACACACACACACACACACACACACGCAAATGAACCCACAATGCAGGATTGCACACACACACATCCAATCCCCCAAGAGCAGCCATCTTGAATCCCCACGTCTCTCTTTGACACAGCGAGCAGTTGCTTGCTCATGCTGTGGGTGTGGTTCTTATTGCTAGGGACACCAGTTAAGATTTTCAGGCACGTGTGTCATGGAACAAAGGATTAGATCGTGGTAACAGTTTATTAAGATAGAAGAGGTCATTCCTGAACTGTAAGTAGACTACAGAGCTGGCAAGCGTCCGAACCTCAAAATCTTAGGACCCTAGATCTGTCTGCCTCTGCCTCCTGTGTGCTAGGATTAAAGGTTTGGGTCATTAGGTCCAGCCACCCACCTATTGGTCTTGATATGGTAAAAGCTCTACTCCCAGGCCTCACTTCCTCAGCTTCTTCTTTATCTCTACACACACACACACACACACACACACACACACACACACACACACACACACACACACACGCCACCCGATGCCTGAGGTCATTTCTCAGCTCACAGCAAGATGACATGCACTGACAGCCATATGTCATAATCAGTGGGTAAACAGCCACCAACTGCTTCTGAGAATCTCCTCCACCCGAGCCCTTGTCTCCGACTTCCAGCAACCATAGGGAAACTGTCTGGCCTCTCTAGAGCCTTGAGTGATTGAGTTGTCCAATAGCTCGCTCTGCCTGTGCTCCGCTCTGACCCTCTGCCTGAATTGCCCTTCTCCACAGCCTCTGACATTTTTTCTTTTTTCCATGAATGCCCTGGTTCTGGAGAGAAGCAGGCACTTCTTCCCAAGGGACCTCCTTCATCATCAACTAACCATCTAACTTGGTTATTTGGTTTTTGGGGGTTTTTTTGGGGGGGGGGTTGAAACAGGGCTTTTTCTATAGCTGTCTGTCCTGGAACTCCCTCTGTAGACCAGGCTAGCCTCAAACCCCGCCTACCTCTGCCTCCAAGTGCTGGGCTTCGAGGTGTGAACCACCAGGACCACCTGGCATATGGTGACTTCTTATCTGCTACTCAGCCAAGAGTTCTTTGGGAGCTGGAGTTCAAGGCTTCTTCACCCAGCAAATGCTCAAGTCAAGCCTGGTGAACTGAATCTCTTTATCAGTTTCCAAAAGTCCTCCTTAAACTCCCTCTATGTCCTCTCTTCTCCCTCCCAGGCTTTCTCACATCTCAAAGCCTCACAGGGCTTGCTCAGTTGTGCAAAGTAAGCATATGATAGACATTCGGTAGCCGGCCAAACACTTGCTATGTAGCCCAGGTTGGCCTTGAACTTAAAATCTCCTGATTCCACTCCAATAATGATAGGGTTACAAGCATGTACCAGTGGCCCTAGCAGGAGAGAGAGAGAGAGAGAGAGAGAGAGAGAGAGAGAGAGAGAGAGAGAGACAGAGAGAGACAGAGAGAGACAGAGACAGAGAGACAGAGAGACAGAGAGACAGAGAGACAGAGAGACAGAGAGACAGAGAGAGACAGAGACAGAACGCTAATGTGTATTTAGTTCCTCCCTCCCCAGTGGGAGGGCATAACAGTCCCTGTTAACAGAAATGCAGGAATCCTGCTGAGGCCAAATAAATCCGGAAAGAACTGCCAAACCCAGCTAAGCTCACTCATCCAACTTCCAGTGCCAAGCACCTGCTTAGTGCCAAGTTTCCCCAGCCCTTCCACCAATGCTCTTCTACCCTGCAATCCCAAATCAGACATCCCAAAGTCCAACAGAGTATCAAATTGCACTCTTCTTTTAGTAGGATGATGCTATAAGTTAGGGGTGTTTTTGTTTTTGTTTGTTTAGGCAGGAGAAAACAGGATGAAAATTATGTTTCTTCTCTTGCAGAGACAAGTCCAAGACAAAAAGGAAAGCCACCCTATCGTTCTTCTTTGTGCAGATTTCTCCTAGGTTCACGGAGCCCTGGGAAAAGGTAGGGACAGGGTCTCCTCCTGGAGAGGGAAAGTCCAACCTCTTCTACTGTCCCTGGGTGTGCTGGATGCAGAAGAGGGAGAGCAAGGAGGAGACAAGGAAAAGCAAAGGGAAGGAGCAAGGGAAGGAGGGAAATGGTTAGGGAGACAAGAGGAAAAAGGAAATGAGGGAGGTAAGGGGAGACAGAAAGGGCAGAGAAGAGTAAAAAGGGAGAGAGTGGGAAGAAAAGGATGAAGGGGAGGAGGGGAAAGGGAAGAAAGAGAACATAGGAAAGAAAAGGGAAGGAAAGACAAGGGAAGAGGAAGGAGAGAGGGAAAAAGAAAGAAGAGAGGAAGAAGGGGGAGGAAGAACAAAGGGAAGAGGGGAGGAAAGAGAGAGGGGAGGAAGGGAAGAAAGGAGAGAGGAAATGGGAAGAGGGAAAAAAGGTTAAGAGTGAGGGTAGAAAGGTAAGAGGGGTGGTAGGGAGGAAGGATGGGAGACAGAAGGAAGGGGGAAGGAAGGATAGGGAAGGGTAGAATAAAGGATGGGGGAAGGATGGAAGGAAGGTGGGGGGAAGGTGAAAGAAGAAGTAGGGAAGGAAGAAGCAAGAAAAAGAAGAGTAGGAGTGGGAGGTGGGGTAGGCAGAGACCAAGAACAGCTCCTCCAGCCCAGCAGCTCCTCCTGCCTAGCTCCTACCCCCTGAACTGATAAAGTCGCACCCTGCACACTTGGTATTATCTGTTTTAACCCAAAAGGCAGAGCCTGAGGAAGCTCTTCCACCCGCCCAAGGGCAAACCACTTGCAAGCAGCCAAATTAAAATTGCAAGCCAAGCTGTCTGTGGTTCTAATCTCTGGGGCACTCCCCCTCCCCACCACCACCTTCCTCTGGATCTGCCCAAGGCTCCATCAGGACCAAGCTGGGCTTGACATTCTGTAACACCCTTCGTGCTTTCTGCTTGGCAGAGCAGGTCCACACCCTTGTGAGACGTGCTCAGCACCCACAGGCTCTGTGTGTTTTGTACAAGGTCAGAGCCAAAGATGACCAGCCTCTGGGGATTATGGATTACAAACAGCACCGAACCCAAGGCAAGAGGAGGGTGAGTCCCGTGCCTTGTTTGACCATCTGCTCAAAATGGCCAGGATTTGCCTTGGTTCCTTATCTAATGTTACCCTTTTATTTATTTTATCTTTTTATTACGTTTTTATATTTGCAGCCTAGATGTGTGTGTACCCATGCATGTGCATGGAGATCAGAAGACAATGTGTGAAAGTCAGTTATCAAACCAAGATATCAAACTCAAGGTGTCAGACCTGGCCACAGGTGCCTGTACTTACTAACGTATCTCACCAGCCCTTTTCTTTCCTCCTTCCTCCTTCCTCCTTCTTCCTTCCTTCCTTCCTTCTTTCATTCTTTCTATTTTCTTTTGACCGGATCTCATGAAGCCCAAGCTGGCCTCAGACTCCCTTTGTAATCAAGAATAACGCTGGATTCTTAATGCTCCAGTCTGCACCATCTCAGGAGCATCAGGGTTGCAGGTTTGCACTGCCACAACTTTAAACAACATTTAAAAGATCTCAGGCAGCCCCCAGACCCCTATAAAAGCCAGAAGATTCCGGTCCTTTTGTTCTTGGCACCATCACAGCCTGCTTTCTCTGACTCCATTCCATACACTTATTTTCTTCAAGATGGGGGGGGGGGGGATAGCTCAGCTGGCAGTTACTTCTCAAATAAGCATGAGAACCTAAGTTGGGATACCCAGCACCCATGTAGAAGTCTAACGTGGTGGCACACATTTGAATCCCGGAGCTCGGAGAGTATCGAGTATCAACAGGCAGAACCCTGGGGCTTGCTGGCCAGCCATTCTAGCTGTATCAGTGACTTCAGGTTCTTTTAAAAAAAAATCTGACTCAAAATCTAAGGTGGAGAGCAGCTAAGGAAGATACTCCATATTGATACTGTAAGGCTCGAAGTGAGTTTTAACTACTGGGAGAACCCTACTCCAACCCCACCCCACCCCACCCCCATGAGACGTGAGAACGGAGTTCGATGCAAATGCAAGATGCAAACACAAGAGGTTTATTTTTTCAGCGCGTCAGGATCGACCCTCAATCAGTAGCAAGTGACTAGAAGGCAACCCTGAATGGCTATAATAGTCAGTTTTTATACTTTTTAGGGGTACATCAACAAGGTTACAGTTTAAACTTATTGGCTAAGCATATTGACCTTTGAGTCTATTGGCTAGCAAGCATATGACACGCATTCGAACTCTATCTGGGACCAGAGGGTCAGGCGACTATCAGTCAGTACATTCTGCGGTTTTCCAAGAATGTCCCCTGCTCCTCCCAAGAACTGTGGGTAGAGAATGGAACTTGGCCTAGCCTTAACCGGAGGTGGGAAGCTGGTACTTGACCTAATCTTGACCTGAGTCGGTGGGCGTTAGGCTAGCGAAAGCCCCTAGGGTCCTTCACATGAACCCCATAACCTACCTACTTTCTACCAGGCCAAGTCTCTTAATAGCTTTTACACTTCAGCAAGAACTAGGGTCCTACAAAACCTGGCTAATGTGCACACATATAATGTGCACACAATGTAAAGCACATGTGAGGGCACACACGAAGAGGGAGAAGTGGGCTGAGCAACATCAGTATGAGGTCATCCTGACATTGATGTATCAGAGGTACCATGGAGATCCATAATAGGTGATACCAAACCTATATGGAAATAAAGGACCAAGCTTCAAAATTATCTCATTGGTAACTATACTGCGGATTCCCAGCAACCCATGTGCAAAAGCATCCAAGTGCTTGGCCCCAAAATAAAATATATACAAATGACATTATACTGACCGTGTAGACTATTTATATGTTTAGGAACTCATAACAATTAGAGAAAAAGAAACAAGAGGCCGTGAATTTGAGAGAGACAAAGCAAGGAAGGGTATATGGAAGGGGTCTGAGAGAGGAAAGAGAATGTGGGAAAGTTACGTAATTATACTTTAGTTTCAAAGATTAAAAAAAAAATGAATTTTTTAAAAGCTGAGTATCACAGACTCACCCATCATTATAGGGGTTATTTCCCTGGGGAAACAAAGTCTACTCCCTTCTTGTAGGTTACTATGCTGGTTAGTTGGTTAGCTTTGTCAACTTGATGCAAACTAGAGTCCCCTGGGCAGGGGGAATTGTCTCCATCAGATTGGCCTGTGGGCATGTCTAGGGTGCATTTTCTTGACACAAGATTGACACAAGAGGACACAACCCATTGTGAGTGGTGCCACCCTTGAGCACATGGTCCCAGGTTGTATAATAAAACAGCTACGAGAATAAGCCAGTAAGCAATGCTCTTCCATGGTCCTTTCTTCAGTTTCTGCCTTTGAGTTGCTGCTTTGATTGAGTTCCTTCCTTGGTATCCCTCGCTGATGTATTGTGAGCAGAATAGTAAGCCAAAATCTCCCTGTCTAAGTTAGGGTTTCCTTTGCTGTGAAGAGACACCAAGGCCAAGCCAACTCTTATAAAGGTAAACATTTAATTGGGGCTAGCTTACCGTTTCAGAGGTTTAATACATTATCATGGGTGCAGGCATGGCAGCGTGCAGGCAGACACGGTGCTGGAGGAGTGGAGAGTTCCACATCTTGAACTAAAGGCAGCCAGGAAAAGACTGTCTTCTACAGGTAACCAAGAGGAGGTTCAATTTTCACACTGGGTGGACCTTGAACCTTAGGAGACCTCAAAGCCTGCCTCTTTGGTGACACACTTCCTCCAACAAGGCCACATCTCCTAATAGCACATAGGCCAAGCGTATTCACACCACTACACTACCCAAGATGCTTTTGAGTGTGGTGTCTCTCAGAGCAACAGAGCAAACAAAAGCAGTTACCAACAAAAGGCAAAGTATGATTTCACCAAGTCTAACTTGGTGGAACGAATGAGTTCATTGGGTTTCCTTACAACATACAGATGTGATATTGCTTACAAGGATGTGGATGGTTTCCAAAGCAGCTGCATTACCAGAAAGTGTCAGACCAGCTTAGATGCCAACTTCCCCATAGCTGTGTAGATGGAGTGCCCACCCATAACCTACGTGCTTCCTGATGACACATGCCGTTGGGTCGAAATTACATACAATTATCTGAGAGGCACAGGAGGTAGGTCTCAGAGGTGAGCAAAGGGCACAAAGAGCCTCCCCACCCTTCCTATGAGGCAATGTCAATAGTCAGCAGGCTTTATTTTGAGGCTTTTGCATAGACATAGCTACTCAGTGTCCTCCGTTCTGCTTGGAGGAGAACACTATACAATCCATGATAGAAAAATCTGCTGTCCCCCATGGCTGGCCAGGCTACCGTCAAGACCTCACTGTTTGCCAAATGCATAACATCTGAGAGCTCTTAAGCAGGTGTGAGACTCCTGGTCCTCTCCTCCCTCCACTCCTGAAATTTAATCTCTCAGGTTTGATTGAGTTTACTTTCAAGGTCATTTTTAATATACCACATCCTTCCCACCACAATGAAGATAAGATCTAGCACATAAGGATTTTTTTTCTTTTCCCCTCACTGTAACAAATTCCTGAGAGAAAAATAAAAGGAGGAAAGACTTATTTTGGCTCACAGTTTCGGGGGGTTCCATCCATGGTCCTGGCAAGGCAGAAACTCCATAGAAGGTCATGGCAAAGTAGAGCTTCTCACTTCCTGGCAGCCAGGAAGCAAACAAGAGTAACAGGAAGTGATTAGGGACAAGATATTTTTAAAAGGCACACCCCACCAACTTACTGCCTCTAACCAAGACCTAACTTCCTGAATCGCACCTCTTCTTAAAAGTCTATTCAAATTCTGAATCTATCAATGGGTCCAGGCATTTCCTACTGCCTACCAGTCACATTTGATCACGTACAGCCAAGGATAGCTATACTTGAGGCCCAACACAAAATCTACAAACTTACAAACTTAAAACGCTGTGAGATTTTTGTTGTTGTTCTAGCAAACTTCTATAACTTAATTTCACAGTTTTTGAACAGGAACTCTGTGGATAACAGTTGATGTCATCATGCTATGTTGAATGTCTTGCTATTGACTAGGTTATAGTGCTTCTGGACGACTCATTATGTTGGCAAAGGCCCTCAAACACACACACACACACACACACACACACACACACACACACACACACACACACACACAGAGAGAGAGAGAGAGAGAGAGAGAGAGAGAGAGGTAATTTACTAATCTCCCAGGTGTCCCTCAATCCAACCAAACTGACTATGATAATTAACCATCAGACTTGGTTACTAACCTGAGAGAGGAAACAAGTTATATAGTCAGTCAATTAAAGACACCTCATTTCCTACATAAAATGTACAAAATTAAGCAAATTTTACAAAGATAGCCCTTCATCTTTTTTCTCTCCTCTTCCCCCATGTATAAAGGGATGCCTTCACAAACTTGGTCCAGTAGTCATGGTACATAGAGAACAATATAGAAGTATCCAGGTCTGTAGTAATAGTAATAGAGTGAGTAGCAACCCCCACAATACAGTAGGTTAAGGGGAGGAGAGTCAGAGGACCCTCATCTGAGAGTCCAGGTATCTTGTCTCAGTCCTCTCCCCTAGCCGCACTTGGGAAATGCTACTCTCTATAGAAATTGTAATGTTAACTAAAGTAAGGACTCCATGAGGTTGCCATCCCCACTGTAGGAGGACTTGTAGTAATTGATAATATAGCTGCTGTGGGGGGTCACCCCATGTTCCTCTAAGTAACCCCTCATTCATGCTCTGTTAAAGAAAAAAAATCCCAAAAAACTTATCAGTCTCACTACGCTGGTTGGACCTAGGAGAAATTGTACTTTGATGGCTGTAAGTTCTCATCTGAAATAAACAGGCGTTTGTTTACGTCTCTCTGGGATATGTTAACATAATACTCACCAACTTTGGCTGTCATTGTCTTAAACTTGTCCTTTCCTCCCCCAAGCACACACACTGTTTAGCTTATAAGATTTCCAGGCCAAGCAGTGTGATGCACCTGTCCTCTCTACTTGTCTGTGTTTGCACCGTTGCGGCCAGGAACCTTACACCCCTGCTCCCCACTAAAGAACACTTTCCTGAATAGAACTTGACAGATCAATTCAGTTCAATCCACAGGCGTTACATTTCCATTCGGGAAATGTATGCCTCCCTGCCCACAATTAAGAAGGAAATATGGACCACGTACCTACCCGCTGTGTACAACAGCAAGAAAAATATCCATGGCTGGCTCAAAGTGGAAAGGCTCAGCAAGCCGAGACCCAACGTTCATGTCAAAGCAATAAATTTGCTCTTCCGCTCTGGTCTGTGTGGGCCTGGAAGGTCAGAATGAGGGTACAAGAAAGACGCTTAGGCAGATTGTCCGTTTGAGGAAGACCTATTAAAAGAGTTATTAATGTCATAGATAGAGAATGACATGGTAGGGGCTCTGAAGTGAGTTCAACCCATGAGACAAAGTGTGTGGATCTAGAGGGGGTAGGGAGCGTCTGTTTCACGTAGCCCATAGTACACAGTTGTTGTTGGGTTGCCTCTGGTTCCAGGGTTGTACGGAAGGAGCAAGGCTTCAGCCCTTTCTTAATGTGTGTCCTTTGATAACGGGAGATGGTGCTTGTAGCTCCAGATGGTTCTCAACCTCCCTAATGCTGCAGCCCTTTTATATAGTTCCTTGTGTTGTGGTGACCCACAATCATAAAATTATTTTCATTGCTGCTTTATTACTGTAATTTTGAGACTGTTATGAATCATAATGCAAATATCTGATATGCACCCACAGGTTGAAAACCACTGGTTTAGGCTCTCAGATAGTCCAGGGTTGGTAAACTTCTCTTGTGGAAGAGAGGATTGGAGGTTTCACAGGCAGACTCACAGTAGAATGCCTGTCATTTCTCTCACGGCTCCTCTAAAGGGAGAGAGAGAAAGCTGAGGCAGTTGAATTCGGCCGGAGGAACTCCCAGCTCAGAATGAACCGGCCTCTGCCCTGCTCTTCACTTCACACGCTTCCAAGCCATCCGACTCCCACAGGAAGGGGAAAACTGAAAGCCAGAAGTAAGCCATTGGAGAGATTAAACTGCCAGGGTGGTCCTTAGCTGTGAGACACTACCTGTTTAAATATGTCATTAGCAGGCTGGGATGTAGCTCGGATGGTCGAACACACAGCATGCATAACGGTCTGGGTTCCATAGCCAGCACTGAATAACCCTAGCACAGTGGAACAGTAAGCCCAGCACTCTGGAGGTGGAGGCAAAAGGCTCATGAATTCAAGGTCTTGAGGCAGCCTGGGCTATGTGGAACCCTGTTTCTGAAAGAATGAATAAGGGAAGGAATGAAGGAAGGAAGGGAGGGAGGGAGGGAGGGAGGGAGGGAGGGAAGGAGGGAGGGAGGGAGGGAAGGAGGGAGGGAGGGAGGGAGGCAGGAAGGGAGGAAGGGAGGAAGGAAGGAAGGAAGGAAGGAAGGAAGGAAGGAGTCATTAGCACCCTGTCATTGCCTAGACTGTCATTGCCCTCCAAATTCTTTTGTCTGGCGTTCCACCAACTCTAAGACCAAAGGTCATGACTAGAGAAGAGACAGACAACAATTGTGTGGACTGCCCTCTGAGCCAAACACATGGCTGGTTTGTGCTTATGAAAACCACAGAGGATGATGGCTCCCCCTGGCCAGCAGCGTGCTGAGGCCTCCTTGTCTCTTGTTCCTCTCCTTCCCCCCCTCCCTTGACTGGGTCATGTTTCAAGTGTTCTCAGTTACTGTGGCTCTTTGCCTGCGAATGTTAAATATTCAGCAATCTTCGGGCTCCTTACTGCTTTTGTGCAAATAGGTTGGCTCTGAGAAAGGAACAAGCTGATCTGAACTAAAGGGAGCAGCCCAGCAAGCGAGCGAGGAGTCAACAGTTCAGACTGAAGTTGAAAGGGAGGAAGGCTGCTTGCTCAGCAAGACAGGAATACCAGAACCCAGCCCAGCACGAGAGGAAGAGGTACACGCCTGAGGAGGACAGTGCAGACAGGGCCAAGAACAAGAACTGGGCAATGAATGCTGCAGGGTCCTGGGCAAATCGGAACCTCTGGTGGTCTTCATGTCCTCCAAGGGAAAGATGTTTGGATCAAGAGTACAGGGCTGTTGGTGCGGATTAAATTAAACGAGGCATGTGCTTGGCTCAGTAAATGAGAGAGCTCTGATTAGTAACCAAAACACGCTGCTGAGGGAAGACCTGAAAATTTTCTGAAGTCAGCTTTCGTCAGCAGATGGGGGTTTTAACGTGGGAGAGTTCCAAAGGGTTGTCTAGGCCTATGTTTGTAAGCATAGATAGATATAGGTATGGCAGATAGATGGTACAGCTATAGGTATTGATAATATGGGGATAGATAGGAATATAAAGATAGAGATGGCTGGTATTGATATAAAGATAAAGCCAGAGATACATGAAGAGACGAATGACGTTGAGATACATACAGACATGTATTATATTCAGAGCTAAAGAGATAATGATGACGTGTGTGTGTGTGTGTGTGTGTGTGTGTGAACAATGATTGCCAAATAGTATTTCTAAGTAATAGAATATTGACGAATGTGTTTACCACTTTGAAAAAAATACCTGACAAAAGCAGCTTAAGGAAGGGAAGATTTATTTTTGCTCTCGACTAGAAGTGCGTCATAGTGGGAAGGCACGGACCTCACCATGATGGTGAGGCAGCTGCCCACATGGCATCCGCATTCAGGAAGCAGAGAGGTGAATGCGGTGCTCAGCTCACCTGCCCCTTTTTATTCTGCCCAGGACCCCAGTCCATGGGCTTGTGCTTCACAGTCACGGTGGGTCTTCTCTCCTCTACTAAACTGTCCTGGAAATAGTCTCAAGGACGTGCATAGAACTGCATCCTAGACTATTGTGTCAACACTGTGTCCTAGATTATTCCAAACGCTGTCCAGTTGACAACAGAGATGAACCACCGTAGTCACTATGCGCCAGACATGACAACGTGAGGCCCTTCATCCACATGCCTTCACTTTTTAAAATGCCTATGAGATGATAACAAGGGTCCCATTTCACAGATGGTCATTCAGGACTCAGAAGTAACTCACGGGCTGGAGGGATGACTTGGCGGTTAAGAGCACTGACTGCTTTTCCAGGGGTCCTGAGTTCAATTCCCAGCAACCACATGGTGGCTCACAACCATCTATAATGGAATCTGGTGCCCTCTTCTGGTGTGTCTGAAGACAGCTACAGTGTACTCATATACATTGAAGGAGGAGGAGGAAGAGGAGAAGGAGGAGGAGAAGGAGGAGGAGGAGGAAGAGGAGGAGGAGGAGGAGGAAGAGGAGGAGGAGGAGGAGGAGGAGAAGAAGAAGAAGAAGAAGAAGAAGAAGAAGAAGAAGAAGAAGAAGAAGAAGAAGAAGAAGAAGAAGAAGAAGAAGAAGAAGAAGAAGAAGAAGAACTCATATACTCATATCTGTTAGCATCAGGTCCAGGGAATAACTCTCAGGCTGCCCTGTTTCTAGAAAACCAATATATGCAGCAGTGAACTTCTGTTCACAGAGATGGAGTCCTCCTTGTTGGAGCTGCTTGGCCCTGCCAGCGTCAAATGAAATCCTTACAGAACTAGCCAAATCCCCAGGAAACATGCTTAACAAACTGACTAGGGCTCCCTGTTCCAAGCTGTGACCTCTCACTAGAGCGCAGGCACCAACAATGTACCTCAGAAGCAGGGGCCCTCTCAGAGAGCAGCCACTTGCTCAGCCTAATTAGCTTCCTGTTACCTCAGCATCTTCTCCTAGCAATGCCCCACCCCTGCAGCCAAAAGGCTGAGAGCCAGCCTCTCAGAGCTGTTTGCAATTAGCTAGTATAAAGTGCCCCGGCTTCTCAGCATCAGCATCCTTCTATGTGCCGCCTCAGGTGAGGTCACCATAGCCGTCACAGCCAAAGCACCTTCCGGCAGAGGAAAGGAAGAGTTAGCTGCTGTGCCCCCTTACACGTGGAGGGAGGAGCAAAGGAAGAGAACAGGGGAGGAAGAAGAGAAAAGGGAGATGGAAGAAGGAAGGAAGAAGAGAGGGAGGGAAGGAGGGAAAGAGAAGAAGAAGGGGGAGGGGAAGAAGAAGAAGAAGAAGAAGAAGAAGAAGAAGAAGAAGAAGAAGAAGGAGAAGGAGAAGGAGAAGGAGAAGGAGAAGGAGAGGGAGAGGGAGAGGGAGAGGGAGAGGGAGAGGGAGAGGGAGAGGGAGAGGGAGAGGGAGAGGGAGAGGGAGAGGGAGAGGGAGAGGGAGAGGGAGAGGGAGAGGGAGAGGGAGAGGGAGAGGGAGAGGGAGAGGGAGAGGGAGAGGGAGAGGGAGAGGGAGAGGGAGAGGGAGAGGGAGAGGGAGAGGGAGAAGAGGAGGAAGAGGAAGAAGAGAAGGAAGGAAGGAAAGAAAGAAGGAAGGAAGGAAGGAAGAAAGAAAGAAAGAAAGAAAGAAAGAAAGAAAGAAAGAAAGAAAGAAAGAAAGAAAAGATAGAAAGAAACCATTCTAATCCACACGAGGGAATCTGTTTCGAGTCTGAGAGGCTGGCCTCCTTTCCTTTGAGGAGGACAATCTGCTGATAGCTACAGAGAGTCCCTCAGGTCTGGTGGTCAGTACCTCACAAGGGGTAGGGAGGTCTTGGAAGGAGAATGTAGTTCACTGGGCTTCCCAGGCTCAATTTGGACCCATAAAAGACTCTCTTCCCTAAAGCATTCTCTATCATGAAATGGGAGAAAACGACCTTAAGGACTGGAGGCGCTGGGGCAATGACATAAAGTACTTACCACACAAGCGTGAGGATCTGAGTTCAGGTTCCCAGCATCTAAGAATCAGAAAAAAAAAAAATAGACATCTTGTGCCTAGTTGGGGTGCACCAGGGAGGTAGGGCCAGAAGGATCTTAGGGCCAGCCTTGCCTAATTGGTAAGTTCTGGGTTCAGTGAAAGAGCCTGTCTCAAAATGTGAGGAAGAGAGCTACTGAGGAAGATACTGACCTCTAGATCTCTACCCTCACCCCCAGCATACTCTTGCTTGACACGCACACACGTACACACACACACACACCACACCACTACCACCACCACCTCCAAGCACATGCACCTGTAATCACACACATATTCAAAGTACTGATTCGAGTTTCATCAGCCTTGTTTCAGTTTGTAAATAGTTATAACTAGTAGTTGGGGTTCTAAAAGGTTTTTCTCTCACTTCTTGTTTTGCTGTTTGTTTCTTTTTTTCTTTCTTTTTTTTTTTTTTTTGGTGGTATTTTTATTTTGTTTTGTTATAGGACAGGGAGGGTCCCCTTACACCATCTCTTCATGTCTGGAACTCATTATGTAGCCCAGGATGGCCTTTCATTAGCAATCCTCCTGCTCCGTCCTTCTGCATGCTCCATGTTTTCTCAGAGAAGAAATTTTTTCCTCTCTCTCACACACAAACACACACACCCAGTGTTGGTATTCTGCCTAAGCTCCACCCCCACAGCTACCAACAGCCAGGTATGCTCCACCCCCACAGTTGCCTGGCAACAGCCAGCTGTGCCTGACACTATATAAGGGACTGCTTGCCCATCCCCCTCACTCTTACTCTCTTACTCTTGCTCTTCGTTCTCTTCTCTTCCCTGCTCTTCCCCTTGTCCCTTCTCTCCCCATCCCCCCACCCTTTCCCTCCATGTGCTTATGGCCGTCCTCCTTTACTTCTCTCTTCTATTCTTCTTCTCTCATTAAACCTCCCCATGTGGAACCATGTTGGTTTGGTGTGCTTTGTCCCGACACAACCCGAGATTTAAACCCCAACACCCAGAGCAAGGGCAACACCCAGCATTGAACTACACTCATCAGCCATACTGAACCCATTCATTTGTGTGCCTGAGTCTACCCTAAAACCTGTGACTTTGTCCAGAGTTCACTCTAAGCTGGTACTCTATCAGTCTTTCTTCTCCCAAGGTTGACTTTCAGAAGAAGTCTTGTCAGCCTGTCGAATCCAAAAATAAAAAGTAAAACAAACAAACAAACAAATAAACAAACAAACGACAAACAAAACCTCTTAGATTCCAGCTGGAATGGGACAAACTCACTTTGGTGAAAACTGTGGCTTCCAGGCTCTCTCCCTCTGCACTACTCATAAAGTTTTGACTTCTCCGGGGGAAATGAGTCAAACGAGGAGGAGAGCTTGGAAACTACTTGCGAGGATTCTGTCAGAATCCCTGACCAAAACACCACTGGTCACCAGCAGAGGCAGGAGCATGGCCTCTTGCAACATGAACAGAGAACCTTCAGCCAGGAGAGCATTAGGTCTGCTCTGCTCTACTCTGCTCTGCAGTAAAGGCCAAGGCTGGAAAACATGGACAGAGCAAGATGATCTGAGGAGATACGGTCTAGATGGAGGAATCTTTTTTTTTTCTCCATCTTCATTAACTTGGGTATTTCTTATTTACATTTCTTTTTTTTTCCCTTTTTTTTTTCTTTATTAACTTGAGTATTTCTTATTTACATTTCGAATGTTATTCCCTTTCCCAGTTTCCGGGCAAACATCCCCCTAACCCCCCCTCCCCTTCTATATGGGTGTTCCCCTCCCCATCCTCCCCCCATTGCCGCCCTCCCCCCAACAATCACATTCACTGGGGGTTCAGTCTTAGCAGTTCAAGGCCAGCCTGGACTACAAAGTGAGATTCTGACTCTAAGTTCTGTAAGTAAGTGAGTAAGTAAATATTAATTCCATGCAATTAAATAAAAACAAATGATTTGAAATTCATCCCTCTCTAATTATTCTCCTGTTATTACTGCCAGTGCTTTGGAGATTATTCATGCCTGCAGTCTCTCTGTTCTCAGATGCTGCAGAAGGGTATATGCTACTTCAGTTCCCCTCTAGGGTATATTTAACGATGTCTCCGCCTCCTACTAGAGTGACATGAGCCCATGCTGGTTCTTTCTGAGTAACAATTCCTTTCTCAGAGGCAGAACTTGGTCCCTAAAACTGTTGATCTGCCTCTCAACCTCTGCTTCCCGCAGGGCCTAGTCCAGTGTGGGAATCTCACTGGATGTCTTAGAGTCCGCATGCAAGCCTTGGAGGTCTCCATACCTTTTTTCCTACAGTCTTTCAAAATGGAAGCCCCTGATTTACACAATGTACCTAGAGCTATGTACGAGGCTACATCAAGAGACAGGCAATCCTACAAGCACACCACTATAATGTCTTAGCTTATACCAAGGGCTTTCCCACACAAGAAATCTGACTAAAGGTACCTGAAGGGCAAAGGAGCCATCAAAGGGCAGCTTCTTAAAGTTGGATGGTAATTCCAGCACTCCCAGAGGTTGAGACAAAAGGATCTCCTCTTTGTGACCAGCTTGCTCTGTCTTTTTAAAAAAAAAAAAAAAAAGAAAGAAAGAAAGAAAGAAAGAAAGAAAGAAAGAAAGAAAGAAAAGTCCAAGTGTGGTAGCATCTCACCTGTAATCCCAGCGTGACAGACCGAGACAGGAGGATTGTTAGGAGTTTGAGGCCAGCCTGGGGTATATAGTACATTCCAGGCTAGCTTCAGTTACAGATGAGATCCTATCTCAAAAAGAGAAGGAGGAGAAAGAGGCTGAGGAGGATGGGGCAGGGGAGAGGAGGAAGAGGAGGTGGGAAGGGAGGGTGGGAAAGAAGAGGGAAAGAAAAAGGGAGGGAAGAGGACAGAAGGGGAGGGGAGGGAAAGGGAGGAGACCAGAGAGGAAGGGAAGGGAGGGAAGTTGAAAAAGTTGAATGGTAGCATTCCAGCCCACAGGACGGTGCTCGAGTCCCCTTCCTTTCTGACTGCCCATTTTATCCCGATTCACCTCCACTCTGTAACAGCTGGCCGGCTCAGCGCCCTGCTTCTGGCTTCGTGCCCCATGCCCACCCCAGCTGGCCTTGACACCACAGGCACCAATCTATCCAAAGTGTGAACATGATCCCAGGCCGTGGCCCTTGGCCCACATTCCATGGCAGGTGTATCAGTATTACCAGAGCTTTTCAGGTCAGATCCTAAGCCCTAGCAGCCCCAACGAGCTAGGCTCAGCTGCTCACCATCAGAAGACAAATTACTAGCGAAAAGCAGAGAAAGACTCAGAAGGGGAAAAAATACAGAGTTCCAGTGGGCACATAGGTTCCCCTTCGAAGTCCTGACTGGCGTTGCAGGTTTAAATGCAAGAGGTTTGCCCCGCAGAGCAGGGAAGGCTGAGTCAGCAGTTAAGAGCACTTGTTCATCTTGCAGAAGATCCGGGTTTGGTTCCCGGCTCCGACATGTTGGCTTAAAACTGCCTGCAACTCAAGTTCGAGGGCGTCTTAATGCCTTCTTTTGGCCTCCGTGGGCACCAGGCATGCATATACACATGCATACAGACAAACAGTCATATGCATAATATAAAAAATGCATTTAAAAAAAGAGGTTTGCATGGCTGAGCGGTCTTTGTACAGGTGTGGTCACCATGCCTATCACTAACCCATCATTCTCTCAGCTAGAGCATCTCTCTCTCTCTCTCTCTCTCTCTCTGTCTCTCTCTCTCTCTCTCTCTGTCTCTCTCTCTCTCTCTCTCTCTCTGTCTCTCTCTCTCTCAGAAATCAAGCAAGTTGTCAAAACTGTGTGAAATATCTTCCTGAGACAAGTTCTGCCTCTGATGGGTGCCAGAGCCCTCCCCATCCCTTTTCTTCTCCTAGCATAATATTTGAGGAGAAGTTGTAGTTCCTTGGGGGTCCATCATTTTAAAAGTCTGATAGCCAAACAGGAGCGCACAAGTGTTTCATTAAAATAGCTTCGTTTGACCCAAGGTCACTGATCTCCATACCCTCCCCAGTTTCACCTCAGCATCCTCCAATGCTGCTCTGGTCCTTGTCTAACCCATCATCCCCTGGTACCTGGTCCTGCTCAAGTGTATATGTTCTTCCCTCAAAGTCTCTCTCTGCCCCACAACCTAACCTGGCATTTTAATCCACCTTTAGATTTCATTTTCTCATCACCTTGAGAGGGGTCTCTTCTGCCTGCCCCCAACACCATCTTCAGCCTCCTAACTCTGGAGCACTAAATACACAGATATGGTGCACTAGCTTCAGTTGCTGCAGTTGGGGACTTCTAAGTCCTGTGCCCTGCAACAGGAGCCATATCTTTTCCACGGCGACATCTTATAAATGGCATTTAGCTTGGCCTGGCTGAATGGGAGCACTTGGCAAATATTTGACTGGAGAAAAGATGACCTCAGAGTCTCCTTGCGCTGACACTTACTGGTATTCCTTCTCTCAGGAGAAGCGGTCAAAGGTCCAGAAACACAGCTGAGGGTGTGGGGGTGGTGGGGAAGGGGGAAGGGAAGGAGACTTAAATGCTCGTTCCAGTCATGCAATTTTCTTCCCATGTCCTCGGGGTCCTCATCAAGATGAGTACCTCTAACAAGTCTCTGTTCCCATGATCAGTCTATGTGGGATTCCTGTGGTTATTATAATGTTCTTTTAAAGTGGAACTGTTATGCACAGCATGAGGATCTGAGTTTGGACCCTAGAACCCACGTAAAGCCAGACACAAGAGCACATGTCTATGATCCCAGCGTTCCTGTAAGAGCTGGGAGACACAGTCCAGAGACTCCCTGGAAACTCACATGGGTAGCGTGGCATACCCATCCGTGATAAGAGATCCTGCCTCAAACTGTATTGAATACAAAGATTGGCACAAGAGCTTGTTTTCCAACTCCGCATGTGCACCGTGGAACCCCCACCTCTACCCCAGACACACAGGCTGAACATGGTGGCGTGTATTTGTAATCTTATCACTAGGGAAGCAGAGGCAGGAAGACCCCTCCCCCAAAACTTTCTAACTATCCAGCCTGACAAAATTAGTCCCAATGAGACACCCCTCACCCAAAAAATACCCCAATATAGACATCAAGGAGTGATACCTAGGGATGGCCTCTGACCTCCATATAGCTATGCACCACTCACGTCTGAAAACACACATATAAACATACCCGTGATTACCCATAAACAAACAAGTAAGATAGTAAACAAATAATAAGAGTTGAAGTACAAGGGAGATCTTACACAATAATTCACAGTGACAATCCCAAATTTGAGCGTCAGAATTCTAAAATGCTCCAAAATCCAAAACGTTTTGGGTCCTCACATAACGGGTTTCAGAACATTTTGGAGTTTAGATTTCTGTCGTCTGGATGCTCAATCAGAAAAGTCTATACAAACATTCCAACCTCTCCCCCAACCCCCACCCGGATCCCCAGATGCCCCACTCCTAAACACTTCTGTCTTTAAGCTTTTCAGATAAGATCTACTGGTTACTGCTTTGGCAGAGTCTAGACCTTCTAAAGAGAAATACTTGGGCCCTCAAGAATTCAAACTCACCAAGACTCCTACACTGGAAAAGGGGAAAGGCTGAAATCCCAGAAAGGGAGCTTTTCTTCCTGGAAGAGATTTCACGTAATTCTAACAAATTGTCAGAGTACCTTGCCGGCGAGAGATTCACGGTCTGGTGATGGGTGAGACCAGACCTTGCCCATAGCTAGTGAGTTTTCCAAACCTCTTGACCTCTGTTTAAACCTAAACTTTGTAACAAGACTCTGAAGATGGACTTGGGAAGTCACTGAACCTCTCCTCCTCTCTGTGGCAACATTGAATAAGTCTTTAGGTCTGATTCTTAGCATCTCTCACCAGTTTGGCAACATTGAATAAGTCTTTAGGTCTAGTTCCTACCATCTTTTGTCTCTAATTATGGGAGTGAGAATGGAGAACCCTTTTGCCCCAGGACTTTGAAGACATATTTATCCCTCAATGTAGAAGTAGCAGCCAAATCCCAAAGCCTCTCATTTAAGCCCCCAGGTCTTCCCACACATCTGAAGCTTAGCTTGAGGACAGAAACACCCCAAATTCTAGAGATAGAAACAATGTCTAGGCAATGTGTTAGGCAAACACCCTACCTACTGGGCTATGTACTCAGGCCCCCAAGTTTCACTGGTATCCAGAAGCAGACCTGCAGGATGCTCTTCTGAGGATGCCTTTCCTCCATTTGAGGAAAATGGCAAGTCAGTTTCCCACACTGATCCCCCTTCTTTCTTTAATTAATCAATTTATTAATGATTTGTTAACTTTTTATTTTTTACTTATTCACTTTACCTCCTTCTCACTGCCTCCCACCTGGTCACCCCCTCCCACAATCCTTCCCCCATCCTCCATCCCCCTTTTCCTCTTCCTCTTCTACTGAGGCCAGACAGGGCAACCCAGCTAGAAGAACACATCGAGAGTACAGACAACAGCTTTTGGGATAATCCCTGCTCCAGTTTTTTCAGAACCCACAGGAAGGTCAGGCTACACATACGAGCAGAGAGGTAAGTCCAGCCTGTGAATGTTCTTTGGTTGGTGGTTCAGACTCTGAGAGCCCCAAGGGTGCAGACTCTGTTGTTCTTCCTGTGGACTTCCTATCCCCTTCGGGCCCATGATCCTTCATGTTCTTCCATAAGAGTTCCTAAACTCCATCCATTGTTTGCTGTGGGTGTCTGTATCTGTCTGAGTCAGCTGCTGGGTGGAGCCTCTCAGAGGACAGCATGTTCCTATCTGCAAGCATAACAGAGAACCATTAATAGTGTTGGATTGGTGCTTGCCCAGGGGATGGATCTGAAGTTGGGACTCTTCTTTTAATGTGGTTTGAGGCCAAACTCATCTATTGCAGGAGAGGTTCCTTTTGTGTAAGAGGAACATTATGTTGGTGACCATAAACCAAGAAGATAAGGTGTCTTGGTTAGGATTTTATTGCTATGAACAGACAACATGACCATGGCAAGTCTTATAAAGGACAACATTTAATTGGGGCTGCCTTACAGGTTCAGAGGTTCAGTCCATTATCATCAAGGTGGGAGCATGGTAGCATCCAGGCAGGCATGGTGCAGGAGGAGCTGAGAGTTCTACATCTTCATCTGAAGGCTGCTAGTGAAAGTCTGACTTCCAGGCAGCTAGGATGAGGGTCTGAAAGCCCACACCCACAATGACACACCCACTCCAACAGGGCCACACCTAATAGTGCCACTCCCTGGGCCAAGCATATACAAACCATCACCTTCCACTCCTCGGCCCCCATAGGCTGTTCAAATACATGAGTCTGTGGGGGCCATACCTAAACATAGCACAGAGCAAAATACAATTAGTCCAACTTCCAAAGTTCCTGTAGTCTGTAGCAGTCCCAATAATGTCAAAAGTCCAAAGTTCAAGGTCTCTTCTAAGATTCAGCCATTCACTTAACTGTAATCCCCAAAGCAAGACAGGAACCCGGCTGAGCAAACTCCAAACTCTGCATCTCCATGGCTGACGTCAAAGCGGTCTTCAGGCCTCCAGCTCCTTTTTCATCTTTGTTGACTGTGACAAACTTCTTAACGACTAAGTTCCACTCCCTGTTCACCAACTGCTTCCTGGGTGTAGACTCAGGCCATGCTCCAGCTCCTGCCTCTGTCTCCCATACCTGCTCCCGGGTCTTCCCCACCATGATGGAAGGACTGTGTCCCTCTGAAACTGTGAGCCGAAGTAAGTCTTTTCTCCCTTAAGCTGATTGTGGCTTGTAAATTATGGGAAGTACAAAACCGTGGAGGGTCACAGAGCAACCGCAAGGAGACAACCCAAATGGTTCTGGTGTGGGAAAAATCACTGCGAGCGTGTTTGGACAGGGTCGTTCCTTGAGTCCCTTACTCTTCTTCTTTATTCCTTCTGTGACGCTCAGAAGAGCATCCTGCAGGTCCACTTCTGGGTCCCAGTGAAGCCTGGAGGACTGGGTACAGACCCCAGTGGGTAGAGTGCTTGCCTAACACCACACATGACGTCCTGGATTCCATCCCCAACGCCACATAAACAAGGCATGTACTTTCACCACTACATCAGAAGGCAAGAGGGTCAGGAGTTCAAGGTCATCCATGGCTTTATGGTGAGTTTGAGCTCAGACCAGGCTACATGAAACCCTGTCTCCAAAAAATAAAAACATTTTTTAAGTAATTCAGGATTCTACATTGGAAAATTTGTTACAATTCGTTTAGCTTTTCTTTTTAAATTCACATGATTTCCAAAGGCAGATCTCTCCAATAATTATTTGATGTCTCTGGACATGAGAGAGAGAGAGAGAGAGAGAGAGAGAGAGAGAGAGAGAGAGAGAGAGAGAACAGGCAAGATGTGTGAGATTTGGAGAGATCCAAAATAATTACACACACACACACACACACACACACACACACACACACACACACCTCAAAGCATTATTTATAAATGGATAGAGGACAGTAAGGTAGGGTCTTACTGTATAGCCCAGGCTAGCCTGGAACTCAGAGGATATTCCTGTCTCAGCCTCCCAGCTGCTGGAATGACAAGACTTGGCCATATTTACTTGATGAAGGCCAGTCTCATCCTCACTGTGTAGAATTTCATCATTTGGGATGCAGAACCATTCCCTGCTTGCTTTATGGAGTCTGAATGGTGGACCAGAAAAGCTGCGACAGGGCAGACAAGGGTGAAGTCAGCAGGTCTGTTTCCCAGGCAAGCTTGTGTGTTTGCTCTCTTGTTGGTTTTATTCATTTAAGCTCACAAAGTCCTCATCAACTGGCTTTTTACGTTTGAGGAGATTACAATGTGTTTATGGGTCTGAATCCTTCCAAGACAGTAGCTAATTGGGCTCACCACACAACAGCAGGGGAGTCTCATTATCCTGATTTAACAAAGGAAGGCACTTCCTGCAGAGAAGTTAAGGGACTGGATCCCGGCCATCACATTGAATCTAATCACCACTGTCTCTGGCACACTCATCATCACCGTTAATTTTTAACAGACTAGGAGGGCACTCAGCAACCCATGCTGCTTCTCCAGGATTAATAGACCTCCGGCGTAAGTATCTCTCAAGAACCTATGAAGGTAATGAAATAAATATTTACTGAACTCAATGCTGTGGGTCCTCCCCCTTAGTCTTGGCACCAGTCACAGAGGTAGCTGCCCTCTACAGGCGTCAGGATTCTCCTGAGTCCCCAGGGACCAGAGAGATGTCCCAGCAGTTGAGATTGCTTCCTGCTCTTGCTTAAGAGCTGAGTCCAGTTGCCAGCACCCACATCAGGTGACTCACAGCTACTCATAACCTCAGCTCCTGGGAATCCAGTGCCCTCTTCTGGCCTCAGCTCGTTCCTGCACACATATACGCACGCGCACAGACACACAGACACTCATAAATAAAAATAATTTTTAAAAAAAAAAAAGAAGACCAGGAAGCCAAGCAGCTATGGCACGTGATTTTAATCCCAACCCTCGGGAGGTGGAGACAGGTGGATCTCTGACCAGAGAAGAAAGTGAAAACTCGGGCTTATGGGTATGTTGTATTTGTGCTTAAAACAAAAACCACAAAGCAGGAGGCAGTAGCTAGTACACCTCTGTAGTTCTAATACACCAGAGGTGGGCTATTAACAGAGGATCAGAGTTCAAGGTCATCCTTGGCCCAAGCTAAAAGAAACTGAAAACAAACAAACAAACCAAGTGCCCATCAGGACTGGGGATGCCGCTCAGTTGGTAGTGCTTACCTAGCATCCAGTGCCAAACAAAGTGGACGTGGTGTTGCAAGCCTGACATTCAAGTGCTCTGGAGATAGAGGCAGGAGGATTAGTTTCCAGGTCATCATCATTTACATAGTGAGCTGATCATGTGATACATGAATGCAGCTGATCATGTGATACCTGAATGCAGCTGATCATGTGATACCTGAAACCCTCTCTTAATCTTATCTTTTCTAAGAAAGGATAAGGCCTGGGACGTTGCTTTATTGTTTTGTAGAGTCATTCATTCATTCATTCATTCATTCACATGTTTACTAAGGAGATGTCACATGTAGCTCCAGGTGGATAGAACAAGACCAGCCACGGCCTGTTCTAGCTGTTCCACCTTCCTTGCCATGATGGCTTGCATTCGACCTCTTCTTTAAGTTTCCTCAGACAGGCATCTTGCTGCAGCAATGAGAAACATAAGTAATACACCTCCCTCCCCAAGGAGGCTTACTAAACGCACGGGATCCTGGGCGGGTCCAGGATCAGACTCTATGTGACTTACTCTTATAACTGAGGAAGAGCTGGGCATGGCGGCCCACCTCTGGAATCTCAACAGTCAGAAGGATGAGGGACGAGGATTTCTAGTTGAAGGCCAGTCTGAGCTACATCACAAGATTCGGTTGCATGTCGAATATAACCAAGCGAGCCTTGGTGGTGAATCCCTGCAATCCCAACGTTTTGGAGGTGGAGGCTGACAGATCAACAGTTCAAGGTCGTCCTCGGCTGCATAGTGAGTTCCAGGGCTATGTGAGACCTTGTCTTATAAAGAAATAAAATTAAATAAGAGCAAAATAGAAGACACGGCAAGATTTGGGGGTGGGGCAGTGGCAAATGCATCCAGGTTTACTGTCATTATGCAATGTGTACCCCGCAGGTGCTGATCCAGAAACATGGCCTATTTTTAGAAGTTCGGTCAGACCTAAGACTGATGGCTTACTTTTCTCAATAGTGTACAGAACTGAATTGAATGAGGAACATAAAAGGCGTGGTAACATGGCTACCTAATTAGCATTGTGATTAGGTACTTTCCCCCCTGAAGCACAGTTTTATGCATGAGCAGTCAGAAGAGCTTTGTGGTGGCGGGTTTTGAATGTCAACTTGGCAGAATTTAGAATCACCCAGAAGATACTGCTCTCCCGTCATCTTCAAGGGCATTTCCAGGGAAGATTGACAGAGGAGGAAAGACCCACCCTCAAAGTGGAAGAAAACTTCCATCCCATGATCCAGCTATAGAGAGATCTGAGGCATAAGCAGTTTTCTCCTGCCTGCCTTCACCTATTCCTGGTCAAACGTGTCTTTCACTACTGCTGCTGTCCAAGGTGTATGCTAGACTCAATCTTCTTTGGCCTTCTAGTGTGGCAATGGACACGGAATACTAGGGATTCTCTGGGGAGCCTCCAATCTTCTCCCGCCCATTTGGGGCTGCCAGGCATCCCCTTCTGTAGGATGAGTAGCTATCAAGTTCCCGGAGTCTCTAGTGTGCAGACAACCATGACCTTATTGTAAGCCAATCTAATAGATTCTCTTTGTAATCTGTGCACATTCTCTTGGCTCCGTTTCTCTAGAGCAGTGGTTCTCACCCTTCCTAATGCTGCGACCCTTTAATATAGTTCCTCGCGCCCAACCATACAATCATTTTCACTGCTACTTCATTACTGTAATTTTGCTACTGTTATAAATCTCGACGTAAATATATGGGTTTTCTGATGGACTTAGGCGACCCTGAGAAACGGTTGTTCAACTCCCCTGAAGAGGTCTCTTGAGAACTGCTGCCCTCAAGAACTCTGCCCACTACAGGCACAGAGGCAAGGAAAGGAGAGACAAATGTGGCCTCCCATGTGTCTTCAATACTGACACTCAAGAGACAGAGGCAGGACGATGACATTCAGGAGGCCAACATAAGCTAAATAGTGAGACCCTATCTCAAAACTTCAAACAAAATGATGAGGAATATTCCAAACCAAACTGCCATGGTTCAAGTGAAGTCGGACAGGCTATTTATCCTCTGTGAGCCTCAGTTTCCTTACGTGTAAAGTATAACTAATATATGCATAACTTTTCTAAACACTGCATTAGTGAAAGACACATAAGGCTGCGTGTTTATCACATAATTCTATTTACATGAAATGTCCTGTGCGTTCAAATACATAGAGACAGGAAGTTGACCAATGATTGACAGGGACCAGGCAGAAGCGGAGAAGGGCAGCTGACCGTTTAATGAGTGGGAGTCTTTCTTTTTGAGGGGTGGCACTAGACAGCGATGGCGGCTGTACAATATGATGAATATACAAAATGTTGCTGGATTGTATGCTCTACGATTGTTAAAACGGGCTGGAGAGGTGGCTCATCCTTAAGCTCACACATTGCTCTTGCAGAGGACCAAGGTTCAGGTCCCAGCTCCGATGTGGAATAACTCACAATCATATGTAACTTGAGCTCCAGAAGGTTTGTCACTCTCTTCTACCCTCTGGGGGTAACCTGAGCATAAACACGTAACACATAATTTGAATTAAACCTTTTTGGAAAAGACATTTGAAAGGAGGGTGGCTAGACAGCTCAGTTAAGTGCTTGCTATAAAATCACAATATGCACCAAGTCACACACTTGCAATCATATGTGTGGGCACACACACACACACACACACACACACACACACACACAGGATCAAGACCCACCCTCCATGTATTTTTGCCAAAAATCATAACCATGAGATCAACTAGAACAAACCAATTTCAAACTGGTTCTGCATTAAGACCTTCAGTGCCAAGTCAACCAAAAGACTTTTCTCTAGCCTTGAGCCCATGTGTACCTCTAATGGGCTAGGCATGAATAAGAGACATAAAGTAGCAATAAGAGGGGTTAGGGATTTAGCTCAGTGGTAGAGCGCTTGCCTAGGAAGCGCAAGGCCCTGGGTTCAGTCCCCAGCTCCGAAAAAAAGAACAAAAAAAAAAAAAAAGTAGCAATAAGGAACTTTGAAGGGGGAGGTAAAACACTAGCTAATTTACACCATAATCAAAATACCCGGGAATCTTCAACAATTGAAGAGCTGATGCCAGTCTCTGTCGTAAGCACACCCAACTGTGTTATTCCACATGTGAACGTAATTTCTAAATTGCAGTGTATAATGTGGAAGGGTGTGCGATTTCTGAAAGGCGAAGGAAAAGTATTTATGTTTCTCTGTGGCATCACTCCCTGATGAGAGAAATCAAGGGGATTATTGGAACAGTGTATTACAGGGCTCAGGAGTGGAACAGTTCAGAAAACGACTAGCATTAATCTTCACGCAGCTGAAGAGAGAGAGCAGAGGTGGGAGCCTTGTGCTTCCAGTAGCCAAGAGGCCTGCCGACAGGCACCTTGACCCCAAAGACACCTGTCCTAAGGGTAGCCATTGATGGACTCTGGGAACAATGGCGTCAGGCGCTATGGGTGAATGAACCACCCACCAGAGAGCTCTCCTCAAACCAAATCTGTCCCCACATCGCTGACCAGTATATGCTCCCTGTACACACACTTCTGCCATCGCCTAAAGGACAGAACTGAAGTTCTGGTGTTATCTATTTTCCTCACTGCTGTGACTGAAGATGCCATGTAAGGAGCTAGGGAAATGTCTCGCTTGGTTAAGTGCTTGTTGTGCAAAGCATGAGGACCTGAGTTTGGATTCCCCCATGTCCATAAAAGAGGAACACATCTATTATCCCAGTTATAATAATAACACCTGCACTGGAGAGGCAGAGACAGGCAGCATCCTGGAACTTGCTAGCCACCCAGTGTATCCAGGTTCAACAAGAGAACTCGTCTGGAAAAATAAAGTACATAGTGATCAAGAAAGACACCCTACATCATCTCTGGCCTCTACACACTTGTGCACACACATGCACATTCACCTACATTTATGTGTGTATATTCACACACACACACACACACACACACACACACACACACACACACACCCCAGAGGAAAGCAACTTAAGGATTTATTTTGGCTCCTGTCTTCATGACGAGGAAGTCATTGAAGGTGGGTCTTCACCCAGAGTGATGGGAACTTGCATCAAGACTTCTTACATATGGGAAGTGGAAACTTCTGGTTTCTTTGGAGACTCGGTTGTGTCCTGTGATTTATTTTTTTCTTCTGGAAACTGTCATAGGCTGAAGCAGACAGGTCGGAGGATGTTTGCTAAGAACAGACATGTGGTGTTTTTCTGGAGGCAGCCTGGTCTCCCATATGATGCTTTACTAGAGCAGACGCTTGAGAGAGCACGTGATGTTTGGAAAGGGTATAAATATAATCCAAGGGAGAGTGGGCGATGCTGGATGGTATTGGTTCGCCTTACCAGTCTCTGCTGGTCATGGTTCGTTATGACTTCACAGAAAGAAATGCACCAAAAAAAAAAAAAAAAAAAAAAAAACCAAAACTTCTGGTGTGTTCTGGAAGCTCTTTCTCACTTCCTAAGATTCAGGCGATTGGCAGAGCCTTGCGGTGTCTTTTGGATTGATTAAACTGCTGATATCGTGACAACACGGATTAGATCTGCTCCAAAGAACTATTTCTAAACAGGTCTGCCTCCTCTTTTGCTCTATTAAACTTTTCTTTCCACTTCCTCTGATGAGTGGTAGGTAGAAGGGAGGTTAAAGTATTAAGAGCCCTTATTAAAAGTAGGCTTTTACCAGAGCTTCCAGGGACTAAGCCACTACCTAAAGACTATACATGGACTGACCCTGGACTCTGACCTCATAGGTAGCAATGAATATCCTAGTAAGAGCACCAGTGGAAGGGGAAGCCCTGGGTCCTGCTAAGACTGAACCCCCAGTGAACGTGATTGTTGGGGGGAGGGCGGCAATGGGGGGAGGATGGGGAGGGGAAGCCCATATAGAAGGGGAGGGGGAGGGATTGGGGGATGTTGGCCCGGAAACCGGGAAAGGGAATAACACTCGAAATGTATATAAGAAATACTCAAGTTAATAATAACAAAAAAAAAGTAGGCTTTTGTAATTTTGTGGAATTACAGCTGTGAGGGGCCATGTGGGTGCTGGTAAATGAACCCAGGTCCTCTGGAAGAGTAGCCATCGCTCTAGCCTCTATTTTAATCTTTAAAAATAAAAAGAAGGGATTGGGGATTTGGCTCAGTGGTAGAGCACTTGTCTAGCAAGTGCAAGGCCCTGGGTTCAGTCCCCAGCTCCGGAAAAAAAATAAATAAAAATAATAATAAAAAATTTAAAAAAAGAAATTGTTGGACCTGAAGCCCATGCTTGTTTCCTTTTCTGTTTTCCCAAACATATTCTCCGAACACTTGATTAAACCAGGCATTTATTCTCCCTTGAAGTCTTCTTCAGAGCTGAGCTTATGCCAGCATCGTGTCCTCAAACCTCTGGAACTGTGAGGTAATTAAACCTCTTTTCTTCATAAAGTTAGTCACCTCAGGTATTTTATTATAGAAAAAAAAAGAATTAATCTGAGACCACCCCCTCCTGCCTAGATCAGACTACTTTGTATTTCACACAACGAAAATGTAGAAATATTTTGCATTTCCCAAGCATACCTGAGTAGAGTGGTTTTGATTGGGAGCAATTCTGCCCCATTTCTTTGTGTGATGAGTAGAGCTACTCAAGTCCTTTAGAGCCCAGAAGGTCATGAGTCTCAAATGCTGGACATTGAACTATAGGATCTTTTATTTTTGTTCCTATATTTTGGTTTCCTAAACTTTGAGCTGATTGCCCTACGTCCTGGTTCTTTCCGAATAAGAAAGTGTATAACTTGATTTTGATTTTACAAGGACTGACAAGTGAAATACTTTAGATTTTTAAATGAGATGCTGGGCTTTTAAAATGTAGAAGTTTTTAAAGATGGTGGGACTTTTAAACTTGGACGGTGTTTGTGGGACGATGTTGAGGGCTCGGTGGCAACAAAGGCAAAGGTTATATATTGTTTGACCATAATGCAATTGTGTGTCTAGTCGAAAAAGATAGCAGAGTTCTAGCTAATTTTTATTGTCAACTTAACACAGCACAAGGTCACCTGGGAAGAGGGATGCCTAGATCAGATGAGCCTGGGGCCGTGTCTGTAAGACTTTGTCTTCAGTGATGATTGACAGGTCAGGGTCTGGCCTACTAGAGGAGGCATCATCCCTAGGCAAGTGGTCCTTGTTTGTGGAAGAAAAGTAGCTAAAATGAGCCATTGAGTGTGTCCGCATGGCTCCTGCCCTATCTTCCTTCAGTGATGGATTGGGTCGAGGAAATGTAAGATGAGGTAAAAGCTTTCTTCCTCAAGTTCCTTTAGGTTATGGTGTGATCACAGTGACAGAAAGCAAAATAGGATATTGAGGTTCTACAATGACAAAATGGCTAACACCTCATCCCCTTTTGTCTCCTCATTTTGCATGGCACCCAGTAAGCATTCTGAAATACTTTAAGTTTTCTTTTTTTTTTTCTCTTTTTTCCTTTTTTTCGGAGCTGGGGACCGAACCCAGGGCCTTGCGCTTCCTAGGCAAGCGCTCTACCACTGAGCTAAATCCCCAACCCCATACTTTAAGTTTTCTAAGTACACCCCAATACAATGACTTTCTTTAAGATTTATGGGGCTGGGGATTTAGCTCAGTGGTAGAGTGCTTGCCTAGGAAGCGCAAGGCCCTGGGTTCAGTCCCCATCTCCGAAAAAAAGAACCAAAAAAAAAATTTATTTATTTATTTTATGTATATGACTACACTGTAGCCATCTGTACTGGTCAGTTTTATACGTCAACTTGACACAAGCTGGGGTTATCACAGAGAAAGGAGCCTCCCTTGAGGAAATGCCTCCGTGAGATCCAGCTGTCAGGTATTTTCTCAACTAGTGATCAAGGAGGGAGGACCCAGCCCATTGTGGGTGGTGCCATCCCTGGCTGAGCAAGGCAGAGGAAGCAAGCTGGTAAGCAGCATTCCTCCACAGCCTCTGCATCAGCTCCTGCCTCCAAGTTCCTGTCCTATGTGAGTTCCTGTCCTGACTTCCTTTGGTGATGAAGAGCAATGTGGAAGTGTAAGCTAAATAAACCCTTTCCTCCCCAACTTGCTTCTTGGTCATGATTTGTGCAGGAACAGAAACCCTGACTAAGACACCATCTTCAGACACACCAGAAGAGGGCATCGGATTCTATTATAGATGGTTGTGAGCCATCATGTGGTTGCTGGGAATTGAACTCAGGACCTCTGGAAGAGCAGTCAGTGCTCTTAACAGCTAAGCCATTTCTCCAGCCCCAATACAATGATTTTAAATGGGGGCAATTTCATCCCTTCCCACTGTGATAACACAGAAACTTTGAAGACTTTTTCTTAATTGTCTCAAGTATCATCTAGAGGCAGAGAACTTGGTTAGACACTCTGCAGTAGGCAGAACATTACCCACTCTCCCCAAAATGAACAATCCAACCCAAAATGCTAATGATGTAATTGTTTAGAAAACTTTCCTTGGTAGATTACAATTGTCCCAAATATTTACTCATTTGTAACAGTTAATATTGTCAGCTTGACAGAGCTACCTAGGTTAATTCAGTCAGGGACCCCAGCCCAGGGGACGTGTCAGCCATATTTAAGGTACGGTTTCTCTTCCCAGTTAATATTCAGTGGAAACATCCTCAAAGACGCACTCAAAGAAGTACCTTACCAATGGCCTAGGTACATATTTTGCATATGGTGGGAGGACACATGTATGGGTTCCTCTCTCTCTCTCTCTCTCTCTCTCTCTCTCTCTCTTTCTCTCTCTCTTTCTCTCTCTCTCTTTCTCTCTTCTCTCTCCTCTCTCTCTTCTCTCTCTCTGTCTCTCTCTGTGTCTCTCTTTCTCTCTCTATCAATATCTCTCTCTCTTTCTCTCTCTCTCTTTCTCTCTTCTCTCTCCTCTCTCTCTTCTCTCTCTCTGTCTCTCTCTGTGTCTCTCTTTCTCTCTCTATCAATATCTCTCTCTCTCTCTCTCTCTCTCTCTCTCTCTCTCTCTCTCTCTCTCTCTCTCTGTTTCTGCCAGAGGACAACTTCAGGAATCACTCTTCAGGAGCCAACTGTCTTAGGGTTTCTTTGCTGTGAACAGACACCATGACCAAGGCAACTCTTATAAACATTTACTTGGGGCTGGCTTACAGTTTCAGAGGTTCAGTCCATCATCATCATGGCGGGAAGCATGGAAGCATGCAGGCAGACTTAGTGCTGGATAAGGAGCTAAGCGTTCTACACATCGCAACCGGAAAGAAACTGGGTGAAACCTGAGCATAGGAAACCTCAAAGCCTGCCTCCACCGTGACACACTTCCTCCAACAGGGCCACACCTCCTAATAGCGCTACTCCCCATGGCCAAGCAATCAAACACAGGAGTCTATAAATCTATGAGGGCCAAACCTATTCAAACCACCACATGATCCATTTAGTTTATTGAGCAGGGGTCTCTCAATTGCCACGTAAACTAGTTGGCTGGCCCGAGAGCTCCAAAGGAATGCCTGCTTCTCATCTCTCAACACAAGACTTAGAAGCATAGGCCATCACACCCTGCTTTTTTTTGTGGGTGCCAAAGATCAAACTCAGATCCTCATGCTTGTGAGGCAGGTACTTTATGGACTGAGCCATTGCAATCCGTGGAACATACGCACCAACATCAGGGAATAACTTGTAGGGATTGACTTTCTATCACGTGGATCTCAGGGATCAGGGATCGAACTCAGATCTTCAGACTTGGCAGCAGGTGTCTTAATCTGCCGAGCTATCCCGCCAAGCCCTCGCTAGATGCTTCTTAATCCAATCAAGTAAGTCAACATTCAGACTTAAGCATCTCCAAATGGTTCGCTGCATTCCTTACCCTCAGCTGTTACTAGATAGTAAGTTCCTGGACAGCAACGTCTCAAGCCTCTGGCGGCCCGGCCAAACAGTAACGAGAGTGGAAATATTTATGGAATGCCAAGGAACGGACCGGAAATTGGGAAAAGGTGATTGCCAAGGGCATTTATTTTTCAGCATTGGCTCTCCCACTGAAACGCTGCCTGGAACATATCCCAATCCCTGGGACAAAAGAAGAAACTCTTGGCTCCAACTTGCTGTCTGGGTTTCCCTGCCAATCAAAGTTGTCATGGAAAGGAACAGCCTCTGCTATTATGTTGAGCATACAATGAGGCTGTTTAGAGGAGAGCCTTACCTTCAGGAAATTCCAATGAGCCTGTTTTATTGTTACCTCCCTACAGTAAGGACTCCCATGAGGTTAAACCAGGTGTAAAATAATTACTAAAACATCCCTGCCACAGACAGAGAAGGAAGGCTCCTGCTTCAGTCGGGAAGGGAAGGGCTTGCTCATGGAAACAAAGTGTGGTGCGTGCGGAAGATATATATACAGAGGAGAGAGGGGCAATCACAGAATGAGAGGGTGAGTGGAGCTGGTGGAAGAGCCTAGACTTTTCACCCCAGCCACAAAACACACCACTTCCTGCCTCTGCGGCTTGGTTGACCTTTGGCCCACACATACGTGTGAGCCTACCACCACCACACACATACACACACACCAAAACGATGCAGGTAGAGAAAGGTATGACCATTATGAGCCAACTTTTGCCTGAAGACATTGTGCTCCAGATAAGAGAAGATTTAACAGAGCTGAAGTCCTGTGGGAGACAAAAGGGGGATGAGAGTCACCGAGAAGTGTTTTCCAGGACTGCAGAGATGGCTCCGTGGCTAAGTGCACTTACTGTAAAGCCCTTGCTGAAGATCTGAGTTTGGTTCCTCCAGTCATGTTGGGTGGCTCCCAACTGACTGTAACCAGGCTCTGGTTTCCATGGGCACCTACATTCACAGGCACTGAGGTGGTTTGAATATGAATCCCCACCTTCAGCCCCACCCTCACTCCCACTCCCTGCCCAATAGGGTCATATATATGAATGCTTTGTCCCTTTTGGTGGAACTGTTAGGGAAAGCTTTACAGTTGTTCTCAATCTTCTTCTTCTTTTTTTTTTTTTTTGGTTCTTTTTTTTTTTCGGAGCTGGGGACTGAACCCAGGGCCTTGCGCTTCCTAGGTAAGCGCTCTACCACTGAGCTAAATCCCCAGCCCCTGTTCTCAATCTTCTTAATACTGTGTCCCTTTACTACACTTCCACGCATTGTGGTGTCCCGCGACCATAAAATTATTCCCCTTGCTACTTCATAACTGTAATTTTGCTACTGCTTGAATCATAATATAAACATGTGTTTTCTGATGGTCTTAGGAGACCCTTGTAAAAGGGTCATTTGACCCACAGATTGAGAACCGCCAGATTAAGCAATGTGGTCTTGTTGGAAGAGGTTTGTCACTGGGGATGGGTCTTGAAGTTTCAAACATCGAAGGCGTTCCCAGTTCGCACTCCCTCTCACCCCCGCCCCACGTGGAGAGCTTGTAGATCGGATGTAAGCTCTCACCTATTGCTCCAGCACCATGCCTGCCTGTCTGCCTGCTGCGATGCTTCCCGCCACGATTGTCACAGACGCTACAGAACTTCAAATGAAGTGCTCTCTTGTGTCGGTTGCCTCGATCGATCGTGGTGTTTTCTCATGGCAATACAACAGTAGCTAAGACGTGCACACATCCATACGAAGACACAGGCACGACGTGCACACAGAAAAAGCAAGACGGCGTAATACTTTGCAGCATCTTCCTCCTGTGCTCTTTGCTCTCCAAGTGTCACATCAAGAGAAATCAAGAGTCTGTAGCCTGAGCGTCACCACCCCAGAAGCAGCTATGTGTGCTCTGAGCTGACAGAACACGGGCGAGGATGTAGCATAAGACTACATTATGTAGTAGTAAATCAGGGCAGCATTCAGATCCTGACACGGAGCTTTGGATAATTAGTTTATTGATTTGTGAGCTGTGTTTGGGCAAATGCTGGGTTTGGGCGATGCAATTGTTTTCAGTAACATAGCACTCGGGTCTCAATAACACCTTTTTTCTTAAATAAATTTATTCTGTAGGGCTGGGGAGATGGTTCGGTGATTGTGAGCATAGAGGATCCACATTCTGCTCTCAAATCCCACAGCAGACAGCTTACCTGTCACTTCAGCGTCAGAAGATCTGAATTCCGTTTCTGGATTCCATGGGCATTTCTGCACTCACATGTTCTCATAACTACACACATCACACACACACACACACACACACACACACACACACACACACACACCCCTGATCTTAAAAATAAATCGTAGAAATGAAATATATTCTTTGACAATTCCATATATGTATATATGTTTATATAATATGAAATATACAATAGATGTGTATATTATATCTTACATTTTTTCCATATACAGTCCCATCACTTCCCCAATAGTTCCTCCTCCTACTTTCATGTCTTTGGTTTTCTTTTATGACCCACTGAATTTAACAGTGGCCGCTGATGCGTGAGACAGGAACAAATGTCTGCTCACCCCAGAGAAGGAATGAACCACAGTTCCTCCAAAATCTAACATGATGGACCAATGTGTTCAAACACATGAGCTTGTGGAGCAGTTTACATGCCATATGAACGTTCTAGTTTGTTTTCTGTTTGTACGATACTCTGGCTAAGATTACTATTGTGGGGGAGCGGTTGCTTGGTTTACACTTACTGATCATAGTTCATCAATGAGGGAAATCAGGGCAAGTACAAAGCAGGTACTTGAAGCAGAAACCATGGAGGGCTGATGCTTGCTGGCTTATTCCAGGGCTCATACTTACCTATCTCTCTATAGCAAAGGGCACTAGTGATACCACCCGTATTGAGTTGGACCCTCCCACATCAATCATCAATGAAGACAATCCCACAATGAAGACAACCTGATGGAGACCACTGCTCAATTGAGGTTTTTTGTTTTTTCCGTGATTCTAGGCTGTAGCAAGCTAACAGTACAAAAAAAACAAAAATAAAAACAAAAACAAAAACAAAAAAAACAAAAACAAAAAAAAAAAAACCATTCTCTCTTGGTGTTCTATTGCTTTGAAGAGACACCATGACCAAAGCCACTCATAAAAAAAATAAATAAATAAAATTGGGAATGGCTTACAGTTTCAGAGTTTTAGTCTATTATCAGCTTGGAAGGACACGAAGGCAGATATAGTAGCTGAGGGTTCTACATCTGAATCCATAGGCAACAGGAAGAGAGAGTCACTGAGTCTGGCTTGGGCTCCTGTAACCTTAAAGCCTACCCACAGTGACACACTGACACACTTTCACCAAGGCCGCACTACCTAATCCAAAGCAGTGCCACTCCCTGATAACTAAGCGTTCAAATATATGAGCCTACAAGGGTCTTTTGAACTCAAAGCACCACACGGACCTTAACACTCTGTATCCACAGCAAGCCCTCATGGAGAAGCTTATCTTGAGACTCTCTGAGATTCATTAAACTTAGGTTAAACTCACGTATAGTCCAAGATGCCTGGAGAACAGCAGCCATTTTAGACATTTGTGAATTTCCTAGTGGTTTCAAAGTTGCACGGCAGGACCTCAGGCCAAAAATTCTTCATTGTGCAGTACATGAGTGCAACTCTTACTAGTCTAATACAGCAGGGCGAGCAAGTCTTGGAGTCTCTTGTTCTTTACCTTTAGTTCTTATGAAGAGACAGTGAAGGAGTTATGTTGGTTTTGAGGGACCTTGTATATTTTTTAACCAATAAACAAATCATGTAATTCTTTCCTTATTTCAATGCGCTTATGTATCTAGCCAAACAATTGAACCCAAGGATGCCCTTAACACATGCTAGGTGTTTGAATAGCTATGGCCCCCACAGACTCATGGGTTTGGATGCTTGGTCCATAGGGAATGGCACTTTTAGGAGGTGTGGCCTGGTTGGAGGAAGTGTGTCACAGTGGGCTTGGGTTTTGAAGTCTTATGTACGCTCCCATTATTGACACAGTCTCCTCCTTCCTGCCTGCAGATCAAGATGTAGAACTCTCAGCGCCTTCTCCAGCACCACGTCTGCCTGCACACTGCCATGCTTCCCACCATGATGATAATGGACTGACCCTCGGAACTGTAAACGAGCCTCAACTAAATGCTGTCCTTTATAAGCGTTGCCTTGGCTATGGTATCTGTTCACAGTAATGGAACCCTAAGATGTTAGGCAAGCAAACTACCACTGAGCACCCCAACTTGTCTTGGGGGAGTTTCTAGGTTGGGTTAATTGAGGTGGGAAGATCACCCTGAATGTGGATGACACCATCCTACGTGCTGATCCAGGACTGAATGAAAAGGAGACAGGGAGCTGAGCACCAGCATCCACCTCTCTCTGCTTTCTGACTATGAATACCATGTAATCATACTCCTGCCATGCTTCCCCTGCTCTGATGGACTAGACCTGGAACTGTGACTCAGAATCACCCTTTCTTGCTAAAGTTGCTTCTGCCAGATATTTTGTCAAAGCAATGAGGAAAATAGATAATACAAAATATTAATCCAAACCCTAGAGTACTGACTTTTTTTCCTGTATAAAATGCAAAAACTAGGCCTGGAAAGAAGTCTCAGTCTAGAATATGGGTCCCCAGAACTCACTAATTGCTGGGTGGGCATGGCAGCAGGTCTATAATTCCAGCTTGTGATGGTAAAGAAAGGGAATTCCTAGGTCGAGCTGGATATTGAGACTAGACAGATCTGTGAACTCTGGGTTTGACTGAGAGACCCTGACTCACTGAAATAGAAGAGTGATAGATGATTCCTGACATCAACCTTGTTCCTTCACATGTACACATGCACCTGAGCATTTACACAATACAAATATGCATACATATACATACATACAGACATAATGCACACAGACACACATACATACAAACACAAATATACACACATATACATACATACATACAGACACATATACATACAAACACACATTTACACACATATATACATGTATACACACATACATACACACAGACACATATACATACAAACACACACATATACACGTGAATACACACACACACACACACACACACACACACACACACACCAGAGAGAGAGAGAGAGAAAGAAAAGAGAGTGCCAAACTACTACTACTTCTTTCTATCTCAAGTCCCCAAAGTCCTGGTGACAGACACATGCCATCGCCAAGCATGAATAATTGTCTCCATAACATAATAAACTCACAAACATTGTTAAACAGGATACTCATTTTGAATTACCCACCGCCAGCATCCATTAAAATTACACGAACTTACCTGGTGCTCAATAAATACTTGCTCAATTTAATTAGCTGGTTAATCTGAGTATTAACTATAATGTATCCAATTCAGAAAGCCACAAACATTTAATGAGCACTCCCTGCAAGCCAAGCTCTTGAGAAATAACAATGAATGGAGAGCAGGGCCTGGTCCCTAGGCTCTGTCTATAGGGAGGGAAGACAAAAAAAAAAAAAAAAGCTTAAACAGTTATTTCATAATATAATTCTATAAAAGAAGAAAGAGGAAAGTGGTATGGGAAAATTAAAAACCGAGACAGAAGAGGGAAGCATGAGAAGATGAACAGGCCCAGTACGAGGGGGTCAGAGAGCCCCAGTGGGGAACCGCTGAATAAGACCAAAATGCGTGATGCCATGTGTGAGAATGACACATGAAACACATTGCTCTGTGTAGTAAACGCATGCCAGTGAAGCTAACAAGTGCCCAGCTGTCTCACCCTACAACACGACTGTGGGAGAGATAAAGGGCAGACAAGACCCAGCACATTGTGAGTCTTCAAAATGCGTTTTATTCATAGTGAGAGCTGGAGAGATTCTCCGGTGGCTAAAGGTGTCTGCTGCCAAGCCTGAAGAGCAGAGTTCAATCCCCTGGACACTCTCACAGTGGAAGGAGCGAACTGACTCCCACGGACTGTCCTCAGACTTCCACACGTATGTGGTGGCTTGTGTGAACATGGCTGTGCACGAGTACACACGCGTACGAAAAGAATGAATACGAAGAAATAAAAATAACACAAAATTAAAAACAGAACAAGTAAATGTGATAATTAAAAAAGAGTAAGTAAGTAGAGGTGGTGGTCTTTCTACAAAGGGTTTTACTCCTGCTGATAAGACGACCACAGTCGTGGTATCTGCCCCGTTAGTTTCACGTGTAACTTAATTTTATTTTCTAGCGGTGTAGGAGCTCAAACTCTGTGCACGCTTGGCAAGCAACTCCCCCACTGAGCCATGTCCCCAGCCCGCTGTATCATAATTCAGTACCACACCAAGTTTCTTGAATTAATGTAGAAATGCTTTTCAGTTACACTCATTCATTAACTGCCAATACTGTATAATGTCTTACATGAGTATTAAAGCATTGACTTAGGGGGTTGGGGATTTAGCTCAGTGGTAGAGCGCTTGCCTAGCAAGCACAAGGCCCTGGGTTCGGTCCCCAGCTCCGAGAAAGAAAAAAAAAAAAAAGAAAAAGAAAAGCATTGATTTAGGGGCCAGCAAGATAGCTCAGCTGGGAAAACTGCTTGCGGCCAAGCCTGCTGAGTTTGATCCCTGACGCCCAGATGAATTGATTCCTGAATGTTGTCATCTGACCTACACACACACACACACACACACACACACACATACACACACACACACATACACACACATACACACACACATACACACACACACATACACACACACACATACACACACACACATACACATACACACACACACACACATACACATCTTAAACACACATAAAATAAATACATAAAACATAATAAAACGCCAAGGTTTTAATTAGTTTATTTTGCTTACTGGTTTTCGACTTTAAAGGGAATAAGAGTGAACTACCCCTCCCCCCAGCACCCACACCTAGGTGGCTGGCCTTTTAAAACCTTTTTTTTTTTCTTTTAAAGGAAGGTCAATCTCACAGCTTTTGTTTTATTCTTTGAAGCAGGGTCTTGCGCAGTCCAGCTGTCCTCAAATTCACAGACAAGAATTCATAGACAAGAATGACCTTGAACTTCTGAGCCTCCTTTGTCCCCTCCTGGGATTTTAGGTCTGCACCAGCACACTTGGTCTCTGCAGTGCTGGGCATAGAACCCAGAGCTTCTGCATCTTAGATAATCAACTCTGCCCACTGAGCTCATCTCCAGCCCTAAAACATGGCTTTCTTAGTTGTCCAAAAGAGAGCAGAATCCATCCGAAAGGATAGAAAAGTTACACACAGGCTACAATGTCACAGAAATTCTTCAGGAAAAAAAAAAGAAAACAAAAAAACAGGATGATGGAACCAAGCCAACAGGAGGAATGTTCTAGGCAAGATCACATTTGTAAAACAAATGCTGCAGGCCCGTGATTAAAAGTGCCCACTGCTCTTACCAAGGCCAGAATTAAGTTCCCAGCACTGACATTGGTGGCTCACAATGGCCCGTAACTTCAGCTCTAGAAGATTTGACACCGTCTTCTGGCCTCTGTGCACATTGTACTCATGGGCACATATCCATACACTTAATTAAAAATTAAGATAGAATTCTTTTAAAAATAAATTTAAAATGTGATAATTTTTAAAAGATTTACTTATTTTATGTATATGAGTACAGTGTCCCTCTCTGCAGACACACCAGAAGAGGGCATCGGATCCCATTGCAGATGGTGTGCATGTGGTTGCTGGGAATTGAACTCAGGACTTCTGGAAGAGTAGTCAGTGCTCCTTGCCGCTGAGCCATCTCTCCAGCCCCATGATAATTTTTTAATGCACCTATGTCTATGTAAAGAACGACACATGAAAAAAGTACAGTGGGCTCACCTCTCTCTGGAACCAAACGTTAAAGGCAGTCACATTGCAAGAGGAAGAACAAAGGTGATTAAGTGTTGCCAGTGGTTCTTTTCCACAATAAAGACTCATCATGTAGCTACCCCCTCATTTGCATAGAATTCTGAAGATCGATCTCATCATAGATAGATAGATAGATAGATAGATAGATGATAGATAGATAGATAGATAGATAGATAGATAGATAGATAGATAGATAGATAGATAGATAGATGCAAATGCATCCCTATAAAACACAGGGCTGGTGAGATGGGTTAGTGGGGAAAGGCACTTGCTGACAAAGGCCATGAGTTCAACTGATAGGACCTACACACAAGCCACACATACATATGTGCTCTCTCTTCTCTCTCTCTCTCTCTCTCTCTCTCTCTCTCTCTCTCTCTCACACACACACACACACACACATACACACACACAAGCCACACATACGCATGTGCACTCCATCTCTGTCTCTCTCTGTGTCTCTGTGTCTCTGACTCTGTCTCTCTCTCTCTCTCTCTCTCTCACACACACACACATACACACACACAAGCCACACATACGCATGTGCACTCCATCTCTGTCTCTCTCTGTGTCTCTGTGTCTCTGACTCTCTCTCTCTCTCTCTCTCTCTCACACACACACACATACACACACACAAGCCACACATACGCATGTGCACTCCATCTCTGTCTCTCTCTGTGTCTCTGTGTCTCTGACTCTGTCTCTCTCCCTCTCAAACACCCGCATGCACATACACACAAATACACAAAGACATAATAAATAAAATGTAGAAAGAATAGTACAGTGTTCAGTGACCTAAAAGATAAGGCAATGTCCTCATAAAGTAATATTTGCTTACAAACTAGGCACATGCTCTTATGCACTTTAATTCATCTCCAGATCTTATCATACTCAATATAATGCAAGATGCTGTGTAAGTAGTTATTATACTACATTTTAGTGGCGATGACAAGAAAGAGACTTTACATGTTCAGTACAGAGGCATCCTCCCCCACTCCCAATACATTCAGTCTGAAATTGGTGGAATCCAAGAAGACAGAACCCATATATATTTGTCTTAGTTTCTTTTCCTGCGGCCGTGGTAAAATACTCTTGGAAAACAATTTAAGGGAGAAATAGTTTGTTTGGGCTCAAAGCATAGTCCATTGTGCTGGAATAAATCAAGACAGCAGGAACTTGAAGCAGCTGGTTCACACAGCACCCACAATCGGAAACAGAGAAGGAATGAATGCATTCTTGTTAGTTCTAGGTTTGCTTTATCCTTTTCCTGAAGTCCAGGACCCCAGTTGTGGGAATGTGTATCACCCCAAGGGGTGAGGCTTCCCCTTTTAATTACTGTAAAGCATGCCCAGGTATACTCAGAGGCTCTGTCTTAGCATTTCTACTGCTCTGAAGAGATACCAGGGCAAGCTTTATAACAGAAAGCATTTATTAGGGTTGGCTTATGGTTTCAGAGGTTAAGTTCATCATCATCATGGCAGGAAGCACGGCAGCAAGCAGGCAGACGTGGTGCTGGAGAGGTGCCTGGGAGTTCTACATCTGGATTCTCAGGCAGCAAGAAGAGAAAGTGACACTGGAACTGGATTGAGCATTTGAAACCTCAGAGCCAGCCCCCAGGGACACACATTCACCAACAAGGCCACACCTACTCCAACAAGGCCACACCTAGTCCCAAAAAGGCCACACCCCCAATAATGCCACTCCTTATAAGCCTATGGGGGTTATTTTCAATCAAGCCACCACCAGTTCATTACCCAGTGGTGCCTATATTCTGTCAACGTCTTAATCAGGGTTTTATTACTGCAACAAAACACAGTGACCAAAAAGCAAGGTGGGAAGGAAAAAGTTTATTTGTCCTACACTTCCAGATCATCATCCATCATTGGAGGAAGTCAGGACAGGAACTCAAGCAGGGCTGGAAACTGGAGTCAGGGGCTGACGCAAAGAGCATGGACGATGCTGCTTCCTGGCCTGCTTCCCCTGTCTTGCTCAGCCCGCTTTCTTATAGAACCCAGGACCACCAGCCCAGGGATGGCACCACTCGCAATAGGTTGGGTCTTCCCTCAATGGTCACTAATTGAGAAAATGCCTTACAGCTGGATCTCATGCAGACATTTTCTCAACTGAAGCTCCTTTCTCTCTGTTGACACACAAAATCAGCCAATACAGTCAAATTGGCAATTAAACACTAATCACCCTGATGGATAGAGAAGGACAATTGAAATTAGCAAATACCATTAGGGGACACTGTAAGGGTGATAGTTACTGTCTCTTAGTCTCTAACTAGGCATAAGAATTAAAATTAAATAAGACATTAACAGAAGAAAGGCACACAATTATTATTTATTTATATGTTCGTGTTCATGAAAGAAATGTACTAGAAAGATTAAGATACTATGCAGGGGGCTGGAGAGATAACCCAGTCAATAAAGTGCGTGCCCCACAAACATGAAGAACCAAAGCTAAAAATAAATACTAGTTAGACAGTATAGTGCCTGTTTGTAACCTCGGTGCTGGGATCCTTGGGGTTCACTAACCAGCTAGCCTAGCCTTCTTATCAAGTTCCAGGTTTAATGAATGACAATGTTTCAAACAAACAAATGGGCATGGTCTGGAGAGATTGACACAGCAATTAATACTGATCTTCCAGTTTGGTTCCCAGCACCAACTGATAATGGACCACCTATAATTCCAGCTCCAGGGGATCTGCTGCCCTCTTCTGGCCTCTATAGGCACCTGCAGTCACAACCACATACACATAAATAAATAACTTTAAATGTTTTAAAGTAAGAACCTGAACTCTAAGGGTTGGGGATGTTGCTTAGCAATATCTTGCCCAGCATGTGTAATGCCATGGATTTCATCCTCCTGTCAGGGAAGACAGAGAAACCTGAACTTGAACTCACCGTCCTTTGACCTTGACTGTCTCTTCACCCATTTCAGTGATCAATCTCATTCAAAGAAGATCTGCAGATCAGTAAAGATGTGCTTCTCACTTCCCACAAAACCTCAGGACAATAAAGCAACGAAGAAGGTACAGGTTTGGGGTAGGGACTGGACGTAGAGCCTTCCCATGCACTCCTCCTTCACAGAGAGAGCAGACGACCCCCATGGGATCAAAGAAAAAGATAAAAGACCCTAGGCTCCAAAGAGCCCCAGACAGGCAAGGGTCTGGAGCTGCTGAAATCAGGGAAGAGAAACAAAGACCAAGAGGAGAGGAGCTCAGCCCACTCCTTGCCTGAAGATGGTGGGAAGGATAATATTTCACATCGGGTAATTATAATACATGAATTTCATTAAGGGGCTTTCTCCAGCCATATTTTTATCTAGTTACAAAAGTAATACATATTTATTAGGTCTGTCTTGGAAAATATACACAAGCGAGAAGAGGGGAATAAGTCACTTACGGTATCTCCATCAGACACAACCTCATTTACGTCTGATATATTAATTTCTGCTTTTTATCTAAACACACACACTTTAGGGTTTAAAAAATGGTGGCGACATTCTGCTCTTGAGACTCCTTCTGTGTGTGTGAGTGTGTATGTGTGTGTGTGTGTGGTGTGTGTGTGTGTGGTGTGCATGTATGTGTGTGTGGTATGTATGTGTGTGGTGTGGTGTGTGTGGTATGTGTGTGCGGTGTGTGGTGTGTGGTGTTTTGTGCGTGTATGTGTGTGTGTGGTGTGTGTGTGTGGTGTGTGGTGTGTGTCTGTGTGTGGTGTGCATGTATGTGTGTATGTGTGGTATGTGTGTGTGGTGTGTGGTATGTGGTGTGTGTGTGGTATGTGTGTGTGGTGTGTGGTGTGGTGTGTGTGTGTATGGTGTGTGTGTATGTGTGTGTTGTGCATGTATGTGTGTGTATGTTTGTGTGTGTGTGGTATGTGTGTGTGGTGTGTGTATGGTGTGTGTGTGTGTGTGGTGTGTGTGTGTATGTGTGTGTGGTGTGGTGTGTGTGTGTATGGTGTGGTGTGTGTGTGTATGGTGTGTGTGTGTATGGTGTGGTGTGTGTGTATGGTGTGGTGTGTGTGTGTGTGGTATGTGTGTGTGTGTGTGTGTGTGTGTATGTGTGTGTGGTATATGTCCCTGTCTTTGTGAATATAGGAGCATGTGCCACAGGGGACATATGGAAATCAGGAGAAAATCTGTTAGCCTTTTCCTTCCATCTTGCTTGATAAGGGTTTTGTTCTATTGATTATTTTTTGTGTGATGTGTGTATACATATATTCATGTGAGCATGTGATCATATGTGTGAGTGTGAGTAATTTCATGTAGACATCAAAGGAAACCATTGTGTCAATGATTACCCTCTACCTGGTATGAGACAGAATCTCTTGTTCTCTGCCATGCACACCGGGCTAGCTGGCCTGTGTGCTTCCCGGCATTCTCCTGTTTCCACCTACCCTCTCACCTTAGGAATGCTGGAGTTGTAAGGCACACTACCATGCATGGCTTTGTGTGGTTTCTGGGGATTCTAACTTAGACCCTCAAGCTTGCGGCTCAGTAAACACTTTACCCACGGAGGCATCTCCCCAGCCCTGATCTTGCTATTTTTAACCTGTTTGTTTAAATAACATTTCATCTGTGTTTTCCCATAGCAGTATTGTAACCCCGACACACATCGCCTTGTATTACAGCATATTTACTCTCCAAGTTCTGAGCCGGTAAAGCAGTTTCTGGGGTGGGTGAGATCGCGCAAGTAGGTAAAGGTGCTGGCCACCAGCCCTGATGACCTAAGTCTGAACCCCAGAACCCAAGTGGTGGGAAGGAGAGAAGTGACTCCCGCAAGTTCTTCTGTAAGTTTCTTTTTCTTTTTTTTTTTCTTTTTTCTTTTTTTTTTTCGGAGCTGGGGACCGAACCCAGGGCCTTCTGCTTGCTAGGCAAGCGCTCTACCACTGAGCTAAATCCCCAACCCCTTCTGTAAGTTTCTTATGCACATCATAGCATGCCTCCCGAACACACAGGCACTCGTGCACATGCATGCATGTGTGTACCAGCGCGTGTACACACACACACACACACACACACACACACATGTTTAAAGGGCAGTTTCAAGCTTTTTACTACTGCAAACAATGCTTTCCGAACAAATATATTTACCCAAATCATGATTATCTCCCCATATCAATTCCTACAAGTAAATTACATACTTATTCTTAAGGCTTTCAATGAATACTGCCAAAAATGTCCTCCAGAAATTAAGCATGTTCTGATTTATATTCCCACGAGCAGTGTGTGAGAACACTGCCTTCCAAACAAGGCAGGGAACGCAGCTCAGTTATTGAATGCGAGCAGCTCTGCTAATTAGCTGAGCAGTCAAAATGTAACTGGATTAGAGCTATGGCAGGTTCATTCTGACGGCTCTATGGGGCTTACGTACGTTCCAGGGACACATCGTTTTTCTTCTGCTGTCATTACTTCAAGAAAATATCCCTGACTGTGCCTTGTAAATACTCTGCAATTATTACCTGCCAATTAAAAATAGAAATACACATGTTATTTAAGAGAGAGGATAATCATGACCCCACTGTTGCTTTAATCAAGAAACAATAGTGCATTCTTCATATGGCTCCCTGGATGTTGCTGAGGTAATCCATTGAGTAGATTTTTATCTAACTTTAAAAATTCTTATCCTTTTAAAGACATGATTGCTCGGGGCTGGGGATTTAGCTCAGTGGTAGTGCGCTTGCCTAGGAAGCGCAAGGCCCTGGGTTCGGTCCCCAGCTCTGAAAAAAAAGAACCAAAAAAAAAAAAAAAAAAAAAAAGACATGATTGCTTTTCGGGGCTACAGGCTCAAGGGAACATTCTTTTGAAGGTAAAAGATCTATTAACATAGAAAAGTACAGTACCGCTGGGCAAATCACCTACCATCTCAAATAATCTATCTTCCTGGTAAGCTCTTAACAAAAAATTGAGAACTAGTTTAGGGATAGAACACCCCTAGAATCCCCCAGTGAGTGACTGGGACTGGAGGAACCTGGGCCAGTAGTATGCTCCCTGTCTAGAATCTCTGATGAGGGATTGGAGGTGACTCGATGATAGAGCATCTGCCTAGAATCCCCCAGTGAGGACTGGGGGCGGGGCTCAGTGGTAGAGCCCCTGCCTAGAATCCCCCAGTGAGGGGCTGGGGCGTGGCTCAGTGGTAGAGCCCCTGCCTAGAATCCCCCAGTGAGGGCTGGGGGCGTGGCTCAGTGGTAGAGCCCCTGCCTAGAATCCCCCAGTGAGGGCTGGGGGCGTGGCTCAGTGGTAGAGCCCCTGCCTAGAATCCCCAAGTGATGGTTTGGGGTGAGTTCTTGCCTAGCATGTGAAAGCCTCTGATTTCCATACACCACACACACACACACACACACACACACACACACACACACACACACCAGTTCACATATAAAATCCCAGTAGGGATGAACATTTTTTTGGGATCCTTTACTGGTAAGAAAAGTTCACTTATCCAAATTGCCTGAGTAGCATAAGATTCTCGTGAGGAAAGAATGGACCTGTCAGATAAAAGTTGGGAGTTCAGAATCGATCCATTGACCAAAAGTAAATTTAAGGGGGGAAATCCCCAAGGACATAATTAACTTTAGAACAAAGAACATTCGGGTTTTGATGAGCTATGAGTTACCAGAGACTGGAGGTATGGTGGGACATGATTTGTGAGGACATGGAAATTCCCTTTCTTACCACCTTAGAAAAGGTGGTGGGAGCACACACCTTTAATCCTGCACTCAGGAGGCAGGGGCCAGCCTGGTCTACTGATTGAACTCCAGGACAGCCAGAGCTACACAGAGAAACCCTCTCTCAAAGAAAGAGGAGAGGAGGAGGAGGAGGACGAGGGGTGAAGGGGAGGCAGAGACCCTAGAAATGACTTCGCAATTGGAATACGCAATTTAAAATAAGTGAAAATTATTCCCAGGTAGTTTACTGCCTTAAGTACAGGGAGGCATGCCCCTGCAGCAGACAGCATAATGGCTCCCCTTTCATTTTTGGTTTGTGCCAAATATCTTCTGTTAGTGTTGCTTTATTGGGTTCCTGCAATTTATCGCAGCACTAGAATGTGATTGCAACACAACCAGTATTCGAGCTTTATCTTCCACTGGCGATTTTTCTTCTTTATGGAGACTGTACTGTCTACATTAATACAAGCCGTAGAAATTATACAGTGTGGAAACTTGTTCCATGCAGTTCCTTTCCTAACAAAGAGCAGAATTTTAAGGACTTACGTCCATAACCCAGTGATGGCTAAATCCTTGCTGGAGGGAGCAGCAATAACATATAAATAAAAGGATTTACAACTCAATACACTGATTTATTTGATGAAGAATCACTACAAAGTCTCATTCCCCCCCCCACTCGAAAAGAGGAATATGCGCTCTCTCTCTCTCTCTCTCTCTCTCTCTCTCTCTCTCTTAAGAATTAGCTTTTTTCCATTGTGTTTATGTGGGGATAGGAATATGTGCACGTGAGTGAGTGCATTCACCTACACAGAGGGTGGTCGATCTCCTAGAGCTGTAGTTACAGGAGGTTGCGAGCTGCCTGACACGCTCTCTCTTTTTCATTTTTTTTTTTTCTTTTTTCTTTTTTTCGGAGCTGGGGACCGAACCCGGGGCCTTATGCTTTCTAGGCAAGCGCTCTACCGCTGAGCTAAATCCCCAACCCCTTCATTTTTGAGATAACCAATCAACTCTAAGTTGCTCCTGAATAGGAGGCCATCCATTTAAAGAAAACGGACAGCCCCATAAGCCATCAGCTGTCCACACCTCCTCAGTTAGGGGAGGAGTCTAATGGTCCCCCTTCTGGCCCCACACTAGATTGACAGGCTTGACCTTGCTCACGTTTTCTGCAGGCAGCCACAGCGTCAATGAGGTCACGAGTACAGAAGACACCAAGCTCTGGCTTTTAGGATCGCTCTGTCCCCTCCTCCATGATGATTCCTGGGCTCAGGGTTGGGGTGAGTCAATGGCCAAGTGTTCTTGAAGATCTTCCCAGTCAGGGACCAGGGAAAACAGCTCAGTCAGCAAACTTCTTACCTTGTAAGCATGGGGAATCTGAATTTGACTTTCAGAATCCATGTAGTTAAAAAGCCTGGAAGGAGAGCATGTGCTTGTAATCCCAGCACGGAAAGAACGCAGGTGGAAAGCACCTTGGGGATCACTGGCCCATCGGACTGGCCAGTTCAGGAAACTCCAGGGTCTAGTGAGCGACAGACTCTGTCTCGAAGCGGAGTGGATGACTGCTTGAGCACCCTTGAGCAGAATGACTGACACCTAAGGATATCCTCTGCCTCCCATGATCCCTCGTTTGCACCCAGACTCATTGTTCTGTCTACTCTTATGTCAACCTGACACATGAACTGGAGTTACCTGAAAGGAGATTGAGAAAAGATCGCCACAAGATCCAGATCTCATTTTTTTTTTAATTAGTGATTGACGGGAGGGAGGCCCCGCCCACTATGGATGCTGCCAGCCCTGGGCTGGTGGTCCTGGATTCCAAAAGAAAGGAGGCTGAGCAAGCCACGGGGAACAAGGCAGAAAGCAGCACCCCTCCATGGCCTCCGCATCAGCTCCCGCCCTTTTGAGTTCCTGTCCTGACTTCCTTTGGTGATGAACAGCAATGTGGAAGTGTAAGCTGAGTGAACCCTTTTTTTTTTTTTTTTCTTTTTTTCCGGAGCTGGGGACCGAACCCAGGGCCTTGCGCTTGCTAGGCAAGCGCTCTACCGCTGAGCTAAATCCCCAGCCCCGGGGTTTTTTTTTTTTTTTTTTTTTTCTTTTTCTTTATTTCGGAGCTGGGGACCGAACCCAGGGCCTTGCGCTTGCTAGGCAAGCGCTCTACCACTGAGCTAACTCCCCAACTCCTCAACTTGCTTTTTGGTCATGGTGTTTCATTCATATATGTGTGTATGTGTGTGTGTGTGTGTGTGTGTGTGTGTGTGTGTGTGTGTACATGTTCATCTATACACATACTTCCGTATGCATACAGAAAGATCTTTTAAGATAATTTAAATCGTCTTCACACAAGACCCCAGAATATAAACCACGGGATAAAGGCACTAGCTTCGGGAGACAACTTCCGGTATTCTGGGAGAGTTAGCTTTAACTGTCAACCTGGTACAACCTAACCCAGAGACTAGCGTCTCAGTGAGGGCCTGTGGGAATGGCTGATTAGGGGCGCTGCTTTAATTAACCCAAATGGTGGGGAAATGCATCGCTCACTGCAGCCCCTCCCACAGGAAAGGGACCCTAAACTGTATAGAACCAGGAGTTGACTGAGCACAAGCAGGCAGGTACAAATGATGCAGTGACTTCTCAGGGCTCTGTGACCAGCACCCTTACGTATCCACTGCCTTTACTTCCCCCAGATAACAGACGGAAACCTGACCTTGAGGGCTAAAAATAAACCCTTTTTCCCCTCAAGGTGCTTTTGGTTAGAATATTTTATTACAACAGAAATGAAAGCAGAATAGAACATTCACTAAAACTACGCTCAGTGAGGGCTGGCGAGATGGCAGAGGTAAAGATCTTGCTGCTCTGTCCAATCACCTGAGTTCAGTTCCCAGAACCCACAAGGCAAAAGGAGAGAACTGATTTCCAAAATTGTCCTCTGATTTCTACAGGCACGCCCTCTGTTTTTGTCTCTGTCTGTCTGCCTCTCTCAAACTATAATAAAATATTAATTTAGTCCGGTTTGAATTTTTTTTTTGTGGGTGTGTGTATCCATGTGCATACATATGTGTAGATGTACATGTGAATGCAGGGCCAGCAGAGGCCAGAAGAGGCTGTCTGAGCTCCTGGAGCTGCAGTTACAGTGAACATCCTGATGAGGGCGCTGGGAACCAAACTAGAGTCCTTTGCAAGGGCAGTGGCGTTCCTACTCACTGAACCGCGTGTAGCTCTAGCCCGGTATTCGCGTTTATTGACGTGACCTTGGCAACCACATCGTAGTCCGCTGGCGAATTATTGAACTATTTCCAATCTCCTGAAAGTTGGCTAAGTGGTGTTCTAAATATAATCTGATCCGTAGTTAGTCGGATCAATAGCACACAGCATTTCCTTTAGGGGACGCTTCTCTTGAAAGGCAGTGACAGCTTCATCTTCCAATCCTAAAACATCTTATTCTAAATACCTCTAAGGAGTAAAATAAAGTCAGGTGGGATGATGCAGGTTTATCATTCCAACACTCAGGAGTTGGAGACAGGAGGATCAGGGCTTCAAGGCCATCCTTGGTGTGGTGGTTTGAATGAGGACAGCCCCCAAAGTCTCATATATTTGAATACTTGGTCCCCAGTTGGTGGACCTGTTCGGGAAAGATTAAGTGGTGTGACTTTGTTGGAAGAGGTGTTATAGGGGTCAGGCGGGAGTGCTTCTATGATAGTTTTTAAAGATTCTTGCTATTCCAAGGCCCTCCCCCTCCCCCCTCCTCTCCCCCTCCTTACCCCCTCCTCCTCCTCATCCCCATCCCCCCCTTGATGGTGGATATGAATGCATACCCTTCATTCAGGGTGAATCAGGAATTAGATATCTTTTTCGGGAAGAAATTCCCAAGAAGGGAAGCTCATTGACTGAACACTTGGGGGCTATCTAGATACCTTATTAGCATAGAGAAGAAGTCCAGGTGTTTGTGCTTCGTTACCCAATGCCCATGGTCCTCAGTGGGGTAGTAGTTACCTGTGCCAGAGCAGGTAAAGGCAAATAGGGAATGACTCCACCCCTGCGGTTCTCAGTACTGAGATTCCCAGGGTTTGAACTCATTCAACCTCATCATTCTTATGCCTGTCTGGTAAACCAGGTCCCATTTGCCGAACAACACGATGTGAATAGTCGGCCTTCAAATTACAGTCCAGGTTTTAAGTTTTCATAAACTTCTGGGGCCCAAAGGATTAAGAACAATTCCAAGAAAATGTCACTCACTCCATTAGCGGCAGATGCCACACGGCCCTATTCATCAACATTCCTGAGCAGTAAGAGGTCACTTGGCCTTTCCATGACCAAGGGCAAGTGACCACATTGAAAGCTACACTGAGATTTCCCAAACCAAAATCCTCACCCACAATTTTGTTTGATAAATATTCGTTTGGTTTGGTTTGGTTTGGTTTGGTTTGGTTTGGTTTGGTTTGGTTTCGGCAGGGGTTGGGCAGAAATGCATACATGGAGATGCAAAGATAACTTGCAAAAATCAGTTCTTTCCTTCCACAGTCTGGGTCCCAAGGGTTACCAGGCTTGGAAGCACATGCTTTGACTCCCTGAGCCATCTCACTGTCCCCTAGACTTGACTTGAAATAGAGACAGACTTGGTATCAATAAGTTTAGTAACAGCTCTGTCTGGAACATGACTTCCATGAGGAATTATAGAACAATGAGTACTGACAGCTTAGACAGTTGGTCTATGGGAGGTTTTTATAGTACAAAGATAGTCTCTCCAGATCTCAGAGATTTCTCCAAATCCTCTGAGGTATAGGAAATGCCTTACAACACATGTTATTGTCTGTAAGACAAAGCTCCAACCTTTACGAAAATGGTACACAAAGCAATTCTTCAAGTTATAGAGGCCTCAGACAGAACTTACGAGTAGGGCTCTGTTATTTCATCTCCAGCAGGAAATGTAACTCAGTTGGGGGAGTGCCTCTTAGTGTGAGAAAAGCCTGGGGTTCTATCCCCGGCAATACGTAGACTGATCATAGTGACACACATCGTAATTTCAGTGCTGGGGACATGGAGGCAAGAGGGTCAGAAGTTCAAGGTTATCCTTTTCAACACAGAGAATTTGAGGCAAACAAGACTCTGTCTCATAAACAAAAAAAGAACCTGATAGCTAGATATGGTGTACATGCCTATAGTCCCAGCACTCAACAGGCTGAGACAGCAAGATGTTAAGTTCAAGACAGCCTTTGCTACATAGTCTGATTCTATGTTCCAAAACACGACTACCACCAAAAGATTACTGAAAATAACAGGGACTATTTGGGAAGGAACAGAGAGGACCAAAAAAAAAAAAAAAAAAAAAAAAAAAGCAGAAGAGAAACAAGATTTGATTAAAGCATTATATATGTAATATGATAGCTATATAATATATATCACATATATGACCTGTATGTAGACATCACAGGGAAACACACAACTTCGTACATGTGTGTCAATAATCATAATAAATTGAGCTGCTATAAATAAAGAGCTTCCCATCACCCTTCAAAGATTATAGACTCATCGACTTACTGGATTTTGTCTCAGAATTGTCCACCTCCATGCTCCAGGGTCCTGATCCTCTCACAGAAGCATCCTTGTTGAAGAGCACTATGGCTTCAAGTGCCACTTACACTCGAGGATGCATCTCCCGCAGCAGTTACTTGCTAACGAGACTTTAAATGTCTTAACAGCCTGACATCAGCCTTTGATTCTGTGCACCTGGACTGACTTGTGCTCAATCTCCGTAACAGCCCAGGTGATTAAGGTCACCTAAAACCCAAATCCTTATACCACTGCATAACAAGGGTGGCCAGGAAGGATCCTAAGCAAGATAAAAGTTCCATTTTTAGACAGAATGAAGCAAGGCTTTCTGAGACCTACCACATCTTGACCGTTACATGTGAGGCAGATTAATTCCAATTTATTTTATTTGAGATAAGGTCTTGGGGCTGGGGATTTAGCTCAGTGGTAGAGCGCTTACCTAGGAAGCGCAAGGCCCTGGGTTCGGTCCCCAGCTCCGAAAAAAAAGAACCAAAAAAAAAAAAAAAGATAAGGTCTCATGTAGCCCAGGCTGGTCTCAAAGTCATTATGTAGCTGGGGAAGAGCTTGAACTGATTCCCCAGAACCTGTGATTACAGGTATGCACCACCATGCCTAGTTTATGTGGTCATGAGGATGGACGCCAGGACTTTGTACTAGGTAAGCATTCTACCAACTATGCTACCTCTCCATCCTTAATTCCTGTTTTAGATGCAGGAGATGACTCTCTCTCCACCAGCATTTAATAGCGACATGGATGAGTTCACTGCAGCTGAAGCCTTACAACATGAAATATCTTAAGCCCCTGCTCAACTGTTGGCTAATCACTGTCTAAGTATGCCAAAAAGAAGTGATCGATTTGGGCAGGAATCTGTCGGTGCTCAAGTGGACAACACTGTGGTGCTCCATCCATCAACGCTAACACACTCTGTCTTGTGAGGGTGAGATTTTTTAGCTAGCTCACCCTGATGGGTTTTTCAGAAGGTTATGTTCTTCCAAATAAGCTTGAAGGGGGCTCTTCAACAACTTACTGATGACCAGCAGGGGACCCGTATGAAGTGCCTGTCCTCAAAACAGCTAGGGGAGGGTTGGTGAGACACTCAGTGGGTAGAAGCATCGTTGCACAAACATACGGTGCTGAGACTCAGATTCCCAGATGGGCACGTGCATACCTATAGTCCCAGCTCTGTGAGGTAGATAGAAGGATCATTGTCTAGTTCAATGAAAGTGATAGGGCCGAGCACCAATATACTCCGCTGGCCCCTTCATGCATACACATAGGCAGATGTGCATACAATGTCATACACTACGCACAAACACGCGAATGTGTGCACACATATCCGTACAGACACGCCCATATAAAGATAGGTAGATGGACCGTTATGCTGATTTGTTTTTTAAAAAAAACTATTCTTGGTGAAGAATATTTAATGGGATGGAAAAAAATGCATGTTATACAATATTAGGAATAAAAGGCATGGCATCAAACACTGTGTATATAACTTGCTTTCAAGCATTTAGAATAAGCGCATTCATAAAGGACAAAACGAAGATTTAATGTGTGTGTTCAACATCTCCCTTTCTCCGCCCACTAACGCCGGGGAGGCTAGAAAAAACCTGGGAGGAGGATTTAAGCAAAGAAGTTAGAACTGTCGAGGTAGCGAAGAGCTAGGTGTATGCTGTCCATTGCGGTGGTGCACACCTGTGATTTCAGCGCTCAGATAGCACAGTATCAGGTAGAGATAGAAGAGTCAAGAGTTTGAGGTTAGCCTGGGCTACATACACAGCGAGACCATGCCATGAAAAGAGAGATGGGGTGGAGGAGGAAAGGGAGAAAGTGGAAGAATAGAAAAAGAAGCAGTGGAGGAGGAAGAGGAAGGAGAAGGAGAGGGGAGGGGGAGGGGGAGGGGAGAGGGAGGGGAAGGGGAGGAAGTGGAAGGAAGACCCATGAAAAATGCTCATCCCTTTCCCAAACAAAGTTTGCACACAGAGATGTCAGTACACAACTCTCTTTCTGGAGACTTGGGCCTGAGTGGCAGAGTTTTGGAAGGGATCCCAAAGTTGTGACCCCAGAGAAGCAGGGCAGGGGGTGGGGAGGGACAGAAACTGAAAGCTAGGGGGACAACGGAGCCAGGGGCTCTCCAATTTCACCTGCACAGAGCTGGTTACCACAACAACAGTCCAAGTGAAAGGAGAGAAGATGTGAAATGGGGCACACAGTGCAATCCAGGATAAGGAGGCAGGAAGAGGAGGGTAGAGAAGGAAGGAGGAAGGAGGAGGGTTGTGGTCCTCTGCTGAAGCAAACAAGTCACCAAGGGAGCTGGGAATGCGGCTTGGTTGCAGAGTGCTTATGTAACATGCACAGAACCTGGGCTCCACTCCCAGCACTATGTAAAACAGGTGTGGTGGGGGTTGGGGATTTGGCTCAGTGGTAGAGCGCTTGCCTAGGAGGCGCAAGGCCCTGGGTTCGGTCCCCAGCTCCGGAAAAAAAAAAAAAACAGGTGTGGTGGCACGTGAACACCTCTAATCCCAGAGCTAGGGAAGTTCAGCAGAAGGGTCGCGTTCAGTGTCGCCCTAAGCGCTACAGTGAGTTTGAGGCTAGCCTGGGCTAAATTGAGACCTTGTGCTTAAATAATAATGATGGCGACGACAACGACAATGATGACGATGACGACGATGAGGAAGTAGCCAAGGTCCAGCAGGGCATCTCTTCTGCTCGATGATCACGTATAAGATGATCGATATCAGTCCAAGGCTATTCCCCTTCAAAGGATGTTGTCAGGATAGCTGTCCTCCTTGCTATGATAAGTTACACCAAACTCGTCTCTAGCCAGACTCCAGATGAAAATGACCTACGTAACAGAAGGGTCATAACTGTGAAGACCAGCTCTAGCTATCTAAGTGATCTCGTGATTTACTCTTACTGATGAAAGGCTAAGCTAAGCACGGGCAGATGAGATGGCTCAGGAGGTAAAGGTGCTTGCTGCCAAGACTGACTACCTGAGTTCAACCCCAAGACCCACACGGTGGACGGAGAAAACCAACTCCTATAAGTTATCCTCTGACATGTGTGTGTGTGTTCACCCACGTGTCCACACACATATGTAAATAAATATGTGTAATATTTTAAAGACTATGCAAGAGGGCTGGCGAGATGGCTCAGTGGATAAAACTCTGTCAGTGCAAACGTGGGAGGCGTTGTTCTGAAGTTTGCAGCCACAGAAGTCACAGCAAAGGAAGCGGGAAGCAGAAGCATATGTCTGTAAGCACAACACTCCTGATTGAGATAGGAAGCAGAGGCAGGAGAATCCCGGTGGCACACAGCCTAGGCGACACAGCAATGGACCAAAGACTCCACCTCAGACAAAATGGGAGGTGAGAACTTACACTCCAGGTTGCCCTCTGACCACACACATGCGCGCTCTCTCTCTCTCTCTCTCTCTCTCTCTCTCTCTCTCTCTCTCTCTCTCTCTCTCTCTCTCTCTCTCTCTCTCACACACACACACACACACACACACACACACACCAGAGAGAGAGAGAGAATTTATAGCAGCCTAAAGAAAGTCAGAGCAAAGTTTGAATGTGTTTATTTATATTTTACGTACCTGTATAGACAGACAGACAGACAAATACGCATTTCACCTTAATTAGCCGGGCTTCCCCACAGATAGATAGATAGCTAGTTAGATCAACAGACAGACAGGCAGATAGATAAGCTTTCTGTGCCTGTGTGTGAGTATATGCATGAATGAACACCTGGGCTTCTCCTTAGACTAAGAACTGACCAATTAGGTTATAAACAAAGATTAAGCAAGAGAAACAAAAAGAAGCAGGACCTCCCCATCCATATCTTCAGTCTCCTCCTCCTCCTCCTCTCTCTACCCTCTTCCCCCCCTCCTCCTGCTCCTCCTTCTCCTCCCCCAGCTCCTCCTCTTCCTCCTGCTCCTCCTCCTCCCCCAACTCCTCCTCCTCCTGCTCCTCCTCCTCCTCCTCCTGCTCCTCCTCCTTCTGTGAGGTAAGAGGAAGGAGACTGGCTTCACAGAATGACTTTGTAGAATGAAGATCTGAATGTACCCGCCAGGGAATCAGGCCAAGAGCACTCCATCACAGCTTAAATTCTTCCTTGACACGTTCCCATTTTCTGTTCTGTCCCCAAAGTACAGCTGGTATGAAAAGGAGGAAGGCTAAGAAAGGGTTTCTTTGAGAATGCTGACCTGTCTATCCCAGCCTCCCCTTAAAAGCGACTCCCTTTTCTCTCCCGTATCCACTTTAGAAATGTTTCCAGAGAGGGCAAGAGCCCCTTATAAGATGTATAATCCTTATCAACGCAGCTAAGGGCTGTCAACGCAGAGGCGATCACAAACATAAAGGTTTGGCTGTTCTAGGGTGGGCTTATCGAGGTTTAGCAGCGGGGCCAGTTTTGTTGCTTCAACTGCATTTAAAAAGTTCATTGATTTGCAGCTAAGACCAAGTTGTCATAGTTTCATGAGGAACAGCTTCTGGCGTGTGGAATCAAAGCCTTTTCCTGAATCAATAATGACAAATTCTCTGCGGTGCGCTGAGCCTTTGCAGAGAAGGGAGAAGCAGAGAAAGACACCCAGGCAGAAACAGGAAGTGCATCTGGTGAGACCATCGGCGGTCTATTAAAGTCCGGGAGGGTGAACGGGGCTTGCCGGTATGGCTAGGTTAGCAGAGTACTTGAGTTGCAAGCATGAGGACCCGGGACTACAGGTTCCAGGCCATCCTGATTCAACTCTGACAATAAATAAATAAGCGAGTGAATGAATGAACGGGCTAGCTCTGTAGGTAAAACAACTGCCTTTGAATCACAAGGACCAGAGTTCAGTCTCCAGAACACACATAAGAAATGCCTGGCGGGGGGGGGGGGGGCTGGGGATTTAGCTCAGTGGTAGAACGCTTGCTTAGCAACCGCAAGGCCCTGGGTTCAGTCCCCAGCTCCGAAAAAAAGAAAAAAGAAAAAAAAGAAAAAAAGAAATGCCTGGTATGGTAGCATGGGCTTGTAATTCCCAGCAGTGCTGTGGAGGGGAAGACGGGAGAAACCTTGAAGCCAGTTTAACCTCATTAGTCAGTTCTTGGTCTGACGCGAGGTCCTTCCACAAAGGGTACTGTTCTCAGGTTCCCATACCTGTGAGCACTCACACACAGACATAGAAACTTATCTGTACAAGTGCTTAAAATATGAATAAATACATTGAACTTTGGCTCTGGTTCTTCATGCTGCTGTAAACACTCTGACCAACTGCAGTTTAGGAAAGGAAAGGATTGATTGATTGATTGATTAATTGATTTTACATTTCCAAGTCATAGTATACCATTAAGAGAAGTTAGGGTAGGAATTCAAGACAGAAACTTGAAAGAGAAACCATGAAGTAAAGCTGCTTGCTAGCTAACTCCAAGGCTCATGCTTCGTTAACTCTTCTTTTTTCTTTTTTCATTTGTTTTTTCAGAGCTGGGGACCGAACCCAGGGCCTTGGGCTTGCTAGGCAAGCGCTCTACCACTGAGCTAAATCCTCAACCCCTCGTTAACTCTTATGTACAACCCAATACCATCTGTCCAGGGGATGGTGCCACCTAAAGTAGGCTGCCCACTCATATATCTATTATCAATCAAGACAATCCCTCACAGACGTGAGCACAATCCCTCAACCGAGGACCCTCCTCTCAGATGACTCTAGGCTGTGTTAAGTTGAAAATTAAGGCTTACTAGAGTTTAAATTGTAGTTTAAATTCAAATTAAAAATAAATGGAAAGTGCATCTATTCAGTTAGGTGCAGGGGCATACACACATGTGCCCATCTGTCATTTTATCCACCAACAAAGAAACTGTAGGCTATTAGATCTTTTTTTTTTTTTTTTTAGTATTTTCTCAGCCTACTCCATTTGAGTTTCATGGTGTCCCAGGTAGTCTGACAGAATTGTTATTTTTATCTCCCTTTGAATAAGAAGAAAACTATGTCTTAGAACAAGTCAGAACATTCAGTTCAATTCCCCTGGTGGTGCCCAGGGCAGATATCATTGGTTGACCAAGGTACTTCTTTCCCAAGAAGTTCAGACTGAGCCTCTGAATCCTTCCCTCAGCTTACCTCCCAGGCACTATCAACTGATAAAAGATTACATGAAAAGGTCTATCCTGGACCCAAGTGATCTATCCAAGGTCATGAACTCCTGTAAATTGATGTATTAAGGCCAAGTCACCCGTTTCTTGTCTCGTTGCTATCTTTACAAAGTAAGAAACTTTTACCCTTGTAACATGAGCTTGATATCTTTATCAAAGTCAAAAGCTACAGCCCCTGGGAATTTCAGCTACTCTTCACACAACTGCCAAGCTCCATTCGCACTGAGAATTTATTAACGCATCACACAGCTTCTGGAAATTTTAAATTAACGTTGTGGCTCACATTATATTTCTATCAGACTCTGTCCCTCTAGTAACAGTGGGCATCTGTAAGACTCTTTTTTTTTTCTTTTCTTTTCTTTTTTTCGGAGCTGGGGACTGAACCCAGGGCCTTGTGCTTGCTAGGCAAGCGCTCTACCACTGAGCTAAATCCCCAACCCCGTCTGTAAGACTCTTAAAGCTGAGAACTGGATTCTTAGCCAGACATGATGATCCACATCTGTGGGTGATCCCAGCTCTTGGGCAGTTGAGGCAGGAATATATGGCAAGGTTTAAGGTCATCATGGGTTACCTAGTAATCTCCAGGTCACTGTGGGCTACATAGCGAAATTTAAGTAATTATTAAACCCAAATAATGAATACAATTACAGAGAGTGGCTGGGTAAGAATATAAAAAAAATGGTAATTAGGGTCTAGGTAGGAGACATATTTGGTAGAGTTTCATCTCCAGCGCCGTATAAACCTGGCGTGGTGCTATACACCTGTAGTCCAACACTCAAGAGGTGTGGGGCAGGGGGATCAGGAATTCAAGGCCATCTGTGGCTATATAGCAAGTTCAAGGGCAGATTAGGCTTCCTGAAGCCCTGTCTCAAAAAAAGCAAAAGGAAAAAAAAATAGAAAAAGAAAAGACAACTTGGTAGCCTATTTAAATTGCTTAGCAGCGCCTAAAATAGATTATCACTGAGTCTGTGATAATCTGACTGAGAAACAGAAGTGCTGGTATATTCTCTGAGTGTGTGTGAGGGGGTGGGATGAACACTGAAGAAGTCTTCAAGATCACAGTCAGGTGAAGGGAAACATCGGGTTTATTATGCTCCCTGAAATGCCTCCCTTCAGGTACCATCGTGTTTCAGGGAGGTTTTGTTCTGTGAGAGACAATCTACTTGTATTGTTAGAAGGCTCTTATGTAAGCCCGACCCTACACCCCATCTATCAAGTTCCCTTTTAATGCCTGGCTTCTCTTCAGCAAATCATCCAATCACTGAGCATGCTCTCTGTGTCAGTGCCTGTGAGAGGTGGGACGGAGTCACAGAAATGCATCCTCTTCCCCAACCCCCAGCCTTGGTATATGTTTATGGGTGTGTCTGGTGGCGCACATGAGCGTGGAAACCAGAGGTCAATATCAGGAAGAGCCATTCGTTGTGTTTCTTGTCTTGTTTGTTTAAGTGTAGGTATATGTATATGAAAACACACACACACACACACACACACACAAAATGTCTAAGGGGCACACATGCCATGGGGCATAGGAAGTCAGTTCTCTCCTGCTTTTACATGGGTTCAGGGGATCAGACTTAGGTCTCTAAGCTTGCACTGCAAGCATCCTTACCCACTGAATCATCTTGTAGGCCCGACCTTATCTTCTGAGTCAAGAGCTCTTGGAGAGGGGGATCTGGGGGGTAGCCACTAGAAAGTGCCAGATGCCAGGGGACCCAAGAGGTTCCCAGGATCCAACAGGGAGGACATTAGTCAAAATACCCAACCAGAGATAGAACTTATAGAGACCATATCCAGTAGATAGGCACGGCCCCCAGTTGAAGGATGAGGCCACCCACCCACTTCAAAATATTAATCCAGAATTCCTCCTGTTAAAAGGAAATGCAGGGACAAAGAGTAGAGCAGAAACTGAAGGAAAGAACATCCAGAGACTGCCCCACCTAGGGATCCAGCCCATCTGCAGACACCAAACCCAGACATTATTGCTGATGCCAAGAAGTGCTTACTGACAGGAGCCTGTATAGCTATCACTTGAGAGGCTCTGCCAGAGCCTGACCAATACAAATGTGGATGTACACAGCCTAACGTCAGACTGAGCGAGAGGACCCCAATGGGGAAATTAGGGCAAGAACTGTAGGAGCTAAAGGGGTTTGCAACCCCATAGGAAGAACAACAATATCAACCAGCCAGACACCACCCCTCCCAAAGCTCCCAGGGACTAAACCACCAACCAAAGAGTACACAGGGGGCGACCCATGACTCCAGCTGGATATATAGCAGAAGACGGCCTTATCTGGCATCACTGGGAGGAGCCCCTTGGTCATGTGGAGGGTTGATGACCCAGGGTAGGAAATGCTAGGGCACTGAGGGAGGAGTGGGTGGGCAGGTGGGAAAGCACCCTTATAGAAGCTGGGAGGTGGGGGTTGGGGGATAGAGGGTTTGTGGAGGGGAAACTGGGAAGGGGAATAACATTTGAAATGTAAGTAAATAAAATAACCAATTAAAAAAAAGAGAGAGAGAGCTCTACTGGTCTGTAGCTTACCTGTCAAGCTAGGCTGGCCAGCAATCCCAGGAATCTGCCTCTCTTATATCCTTGTTTCAGGGTTACAAACATGGCACTACTACCACTTAGCCCTCACACGTACATTACATTCATTCTACTAAGTGACCTCTCCCTGGCCCTGCATCTCTTTTCTCTTCTTAGCGCTTTAGGACTTCAGCAGAAATGCCTGCCAACAGACTCAGAACCACAAGAACAGATCTTGGGGAAGACTTCCTGAGGGCTTTGTAGTTTTGGGTCGTCTCGCCCCCCAACCCCATTAGAAGAGATGGAAATGGTATCATCAAAGAGCTGAGGGAAACCAAAACCGGTTTGAGAGAAAAGGTACCAAGGGAAACAGACAGAAAAACAATGGGAGAGGGCTGAAGAGATTGCCCAGTGAAAAGAATACTGGCTGTTCGGGGCTGGGGATTTAGCTCAGTGGTAGAGCGCTTACCTAGGAAGCGCAAGGCCCTGGGTTCGGTCCCCAGCTCCGGAAAAAAAAGGACCAAAAAAAAAAAAAAAAGGAATACTGGCTGTTCTTCTAGAGCGCCCAAGTTCAGTTCCCGGCTTCTTCAGACATCACAACTAACTTCCTGTAACTCCAGCTTCAAGAGATCCAACACCCTCTTCCAGCTTCTGTGGGTACCTACACTCACACGCTTACATGTGTGCAAGCAAACATACACATAACACACACACACACACAAGAAAGCAAATATGAATGATGCACCTTAAAAAAACAATCACCATGGAAATAGAAGAGTGATTAGGAAGAGGAGATGAGTCAGCAGGAATGGGAGAAGGACCTGACAGGGTAATTAATGGGGATGAATATGATCAAAACACATTGCGCACATGTATGGGAATGTAATGAAACCCATCATTATGAATAATTGATATATAATAATACACTTTACAAATGTATAGACCGAAAGGAACTAGCTCTAGGGATAATCCCTGAATGGCCCATCTCAGAAACAGTCTAAAATCCACCTGTTTTTATTACCATGCCCTAAAGAACAGCCGTGGGCCTTGGGAGATGGCTCCATGGGTAAAACACTTCCTACATAGTAGTAAGGACCTGGGCTCAAAACCCCAGCTCCTACATGAAGAGTTGGGTCATGGCTGCCTGCCTGCTTGTAACCCCATTTCTGGGGATGACTAGCTGCCAACCCTTCTCTAAGGAATAAGGTGGAGAATGATAACAGCAGAACACCCAATATCCTCCTCTGGCTTCTGGGCACATAATAGCATGCATGTGTGCATACACTGCACATGCACACAAACATGCACACATGCATCCAGGAACACTTTTTAAGGTTAGCAGTAAAATACGCCTGCCTACGAATGCTCCTTACGTTACAACGAACCCCTGACAAATGGATGGATTTCAGTATATTCACACCCCACAGGCATGAAAGCAAGGAAAACCAGCTTTTCATTGTCCAACCTGGAAGCCTTTAAAGTATAACAACATTACCAGGCACAGATGTCTATGGGGCTTAATGGGGACTGGTCTGTTTGTTTTATTTGAGTCGTGATCTCTCCGTGTAGCCCAGGCTGACTTGGAATTCTTGATCTGCTTCTTTAACCTCCAAGGGGCTGGGATTATCAACATATGCCACCACATACATCTGAAAGGGCTGTTGGGATTTCTGTTCATTTGCTAAATTATTTTTGCTTTGTTTTGTCTTGGTTTTTTTGTTGTTGGTGGTGGGTTATTTTTTGTTTTTGTTTTTTGTTTTCCTTTTTTTTCCAGGCATGTTTTCTCTGTGTGTCCCTGACTGTCCTGGAATTTGCTCTGCTGGCTTTAAGCTCAGAGATTCACCTGCCTCTGATGGGATTAAAGGCATGCACCACCATAATCCAGCTAAGGGTTTGGTTTGGTTTTAACTTTTAAATTAAACATTTTAAGTGTGTGTGTGTGTGTGTGTGTGTGTGTGTGTGAGTGTGTGTGTGAGTGTATGTGTGTGAGTGTGTCTTTGTGTGTGAGTGTGTGTGTGAGTGTATGTGAATATGTGTGTGAGTGTGTGTGTGAGTGTATGTGAGTGAGTGTACATGTGTGTGCCTGTGTGTATGTGAGTGTGTGTATGTGTGAGTGTGTGTGTGTGTGTTTGAATATGTGTGTGTCTGTGTGTATGAGTGTGTTGAGTGTGTGTGTGAGTGTGAGTGTATGTGAGTATGTGTAAGTGTGTGTGTGAGTGCATGTGTGTGAGTGTGTGTGAGTGTATGGGAATATGTGTGTGAGTGTGTATATATGTGTGTGAGTGTACATGTGTGTGCCTGTGTGTATGTGAGTGTGTATGTGAGTGTGTGTGAGTGTGTGTGTGTGTGTGAGTGTGTATGTATGTGTGTGAATGTATGTGAATATGTGTGTGTGTCTGTGTGTGTATGAGTGTGTGTGTGCCTGTGTGTGTGTGAGTGTATGTGAGTGTGTGTGTGTGAGTGTATGTGAATATATGTCTGTGTCTGTGTGTGTGAGTGTGTGTGTATGTGTGTGAGTGTACGTGTGTGTGTGCCTGTGTGTATGTGAGTATATATGTGAGTGTGTGTGTGAGAGAGTGTGTGTGTGAGAGTGTATGTGAATATGTGTGTGTGTCTGTGTGTGTATGAGTGTGTGTGTGAGTGTGTGTGTATGTGTGTGTATGTGTGTATGTGTGTGTCTGTGTGTGTATGAGTGCGAGTGTGAGTGTGTGTGAGTGTGTGTGTGTGAGTGTGTATGTGTGTGAGTGTACATGTGTGTGTGTGCCTGTGTGTGTGTGTGTGTGTGTGTGTGTGCCTGTACTTGCTCACACGAGTGCCCACAGAGGCCAGAAGAGGGTTTTAGGTCCTCTGGCACTAGAGTTACAGGTGGTCGTGAGCCATCCTAAGTGGAAACTGGAAAGTGAGCTTGGGTCCTTAGCAAGAGCAGTGAGTGCACTTCACAGCTATTATTTTTCTATCTACCATGAACGTTTTCCTGAGAATGCATCCCTAGTGGTAGCATGAGACACACTGAGGTTAGGCGGACAATACCTGGGAGCTTGTAAAAGGGGCTTTGAGGATGCCTGAAGACGAGATGAAGTATCTTTGATGTAGCTGCAGCAAGAAAACGTTAAGGTCAACGGGATAACCTGTTCCCTGGAAAAAAACCTCGTTTCACATAAGCAGGCAGAAGTGAGTCACTTCTCAGCAGCTCTCCATCAGAGAAACAAGCCCATTATAAGCAGGCACCATGACATTCTGGAATGCGGTTTTAGAGCCCTCTGTGGTAAGCAGCATTACAAACTGTTATTAGAATCGTGTCATGGTCGGGGAGCTGGCTCAGAGGTTAAGGGTGCATGCAGCTCTTGCAGAAGACCTGAGTACAGATGTTAGCACCTACGCCAGCTGCCTCACAACCACCAGCTCCAGAGGCTCTGACAACTCCGGCTTCAGCGTGTGCACTCATACACATGAGAAAACACACAAGTGCACGTGCACACACATACATGCACACACACACATACATTCTTAAATAAATCTTAAAAATAAACATAAAGGATCCATGTTAACTCAGGATTCTGGTGAACCTCCCACGTCCACAGATCGTTCCTCCCAAGGAACCCACTGACTTGCTCCTTTTCTTCGCTTTGCCTTGTCAATAGCGGCTGACAGATAAAGGAGGGCTCTGATGCCCAAGCCAAGGGAACAATAGACCTGCTTGTGGCAATTGCTCTCTTTGTGCAGCCAAGAGAATGGAAAGATGGCTGCTATTGGACGCAGGATATGTGGGTGGCCAGAGGGAGATGCATTTGGCAGCCAGATGTAGATCTTGAGGGGTTGCGTGCTGGCTGTCACCATGGCTAAAGTTTGGGACTTAGCTGGAACTCGCCTGCCCGCTGCCATCAGAGAAACCGGATGGTCTTGCCTTTGAAGATAGTGCCCTTTATTTAAAGGTAAGACGCAGCGGGCCATCTTACCTGAAAAGTATTCCCAGGCAGCCTGATCCAGTGTGCATGTGTGTGTGTGCGTGCGTGTGTGTGTGTGTGTGTGTGTGTGTGTGTGTGTGTGTGTCATGTCTGTCTGTCCTTCTGTGTGTACATGAATATGTGAATATACATGAATATATATGTCTGTATATAAAGACTAGATGACAACCTCAGTGTCGGTCCTAGCCTTCTACCTTGTTTGTTTGAGACAGGATCTGTCCTTTGTCACTACGTATACCAGGCATCTGTTCCCCAGCTTATGGGGATATACCCGTCTCCGCATCCCATCTCCCCAGAGGACTACTGGGATCCCAGAGGCATGTCACTGCACCTGGCTTTTACGTATTCTTGGCATGAGAACTCAGGTTCTCAAACCAGTACAGCAAGCACCTTATCCATTCAGCCATCAGATGCCTGGATAATTTTTGTCCACATTTATAAGGAAGGGGGACATGTACTGTTGAGGGGAAATTTAGGGAGAGCCTTTGTAAGCCTTTATCCCGTACTTGGTTCATAGCTGTGAGCAGATTCTGATGACGCAGAAAGCATATGGGTTTGGGGTTGTGGTTTCGGAGGTGTCCATCCATCATGGTGGGAGGGTCAGGAAGAGCAGGAGCAGCTCACATCGCAGCAGCCAGGAAGCAGAGAGACGGACGACAAGAACAGGGCAAGATAAGACATCCCTGCAAGGACACGCCCCCATAAGCCTACCTCCTATACTATGAGTTCATCAAGGGACTCGTGTATTGATTTGGGCGGAGCCTCCAGGATCTACCTGTCTCTAGAAATCCCCTCCCCGAGAGCCCTAGAGGTCTACTTAGCTAATCTCCTAGGTGGTTCTTTAATCAAGATGACGGTCAAGATTCACCATCACAACGCCACGGAGAGGCCTGCAAAGTCAGACGGGGGAAGCGACAACAGAAGTCCGATTAGCTGGTAAGAATTTCCTACCCACATGCCAGATCATATTGTCAACTTGGCAGGATCTAGTATCACCTAGGAAACAAACCTCTGGGTATGTCTGTGAGTAATTTTCTAGAATAGGTTTGTTTTGGAGAAAAGGCAATATATCCACAACCCTCCTTTGTCCCCCACTCCCCAACCCCCTGTAAGTTGGCCAGGCTGACCTTTAACTAACTCTTCTCCAGACTAACCTTGAAACTGTGATCCTCCTTCCACCCCTTAAGAGCTGTCTATAGCCTTGCATTCTCAGGCCTCAGGCGACTGCGTGACTGCTGTAAGTGTCTTACATTTCCCCCATGGTTAAGACAAAGAGCGAAGAAAGAAATGGGACTGGCTTCACGACAACCGTCTGGGATCGATCTGACATAGGAAAAAGATACGATAGATCACTCACGTCATAAAGCCATCCTCTGGTATTCAGATTGGTCCGGCTGTGAGCAGAGAGGGGTTGCTAGGACCCGGAGCATGTAGCGGGCATGCTCAGTGTGCTGTTTGAACTTGATTGGGGAAGAAGGTCCTCACACTGTCTGTCCATCTCTTATTACGAATAGCCCTCTGGTGTGGACATAGTCTGTCAGAAGCCTCCTGCGGTTTGCGTCCAGAATTGGAAAGTTACCATCGCGCCTGCTTAAGAAATAAAAACTGATGGTTCATTTTTCCAGAAGTGCCTGGAGCCACCTTTGGTCTAAAATACAGAGAAAACATTGAGCCCTGCTAGCTAGAGTCTCTTGGTCCAGCTATTCCTTCCTGTATTAGTCAGGGTTCTCTAGAGTCACAGAGCTTACGGAATTCTCTATATATTAAGGGGATTTATTGGAATGGTTTACAGCCTGGAGTCCAACTAACCCAGCTATGGGCAGCTGTGGATGGAAAGCCCAAGGATCTAGCAGTTACTCAATTTGCACAAGGCTGGGTGTTTCAGCTGCTCTTCTGTATAAGGTAGAATCCTAATGAAGTAGGCTCCAATAGAATGTGCTGACAAGTAAGTGCAAGCAGGTGAAGAAGAGGGAGCCTTCCTTCCTCCATTGTCCTCATGTAGGCCTCCAGCAGAAGGTATGGCCCAGATTAAAGGTGTGCACCACTCACACCTGAATTCGGAACTTGCTCTCTCTCAGGCTAGCCTTGAACTCAGAGATCTGCTTGCCTCAGTCTCTTGGGATTAAAGACCTGTACTGCCTTGCCTGGGCCTAAGCTTTTCCTGGCCACCATGCCTCAAGATCTGAATCAAAAATGTGTGTCATTCCGTGTCAAGATCCGGGTCAGAAGCCTGTGTGTTCCAGCCTCAAAAATCTGGGTCACGGGGGTTGGGGATTTAGCTCAGCGGTAGAGCGCTTGCCTAGCAAGCGCAAGGCCCTGGGTTCGGTCCCCAGCTCCGAAAAAAAGAAAAGAAAAAAAAATCTGGGTCACAGGCATGCCCTCCATTTCTGGATTGTAGCTCATTCCAGATGTAATTACTACGCTGATAACCGGGAACACCTATCACACTTCCGCACACCCAGACTCAGCTGTTACCCCGCCATCTAAACTAGAAGTTCAGAGTAGAAAATTGCCATCAGCCGAGCCGGCCCTAATAAACTACAGACGTGACAGGGCCACATACATGACAAGGTTTAAAATAAGCAGGATTTAAAATGTAGAGATGAACCCACATCTTTCTGTTTGTTTGTTAAGTGAGTGACAAAGGGGAAGGGACGATGAAGACAACAAGTACGGCTGTATCTTTCTAATTACACAGCCGAAGAGGAAAAGGAGGAAGGGGCTTATAATGGCTTTAAAACCTGTTCTCTGCGCTCCTTGTGCCTGCCCTTCTGAGCTGCTACCTCAACTTCCAAAGCTGTAAGTTGGAAATTCGGAGTCTCCGGTGCTCTTATTATGAAGTGAAGAACTCACAATCTGAATAAACCCTCACCTGCCTGGAGGCTCAGACGAGTCTTTCTCAACCTGGCACGAACGTTTTCAGAGCTCTGTGGAAAAGTCGTAAATAGGAATTTGCCCAAGCACCCCACAAGTGATGTGACTAGTATAACAGCACCGAAAACGGGGCTGAGTTTGCACACATTCTTATGACGGCCTAGACGGCTTACTTCTGCCGTTTCTGTCTTGATTTCAGGGGTAGGCAGTGAAATCCACTACAACTACTGCATTGCTCCTGTCCCTCCCTTTGGATCTATAAAATTTGCTTTATGTATTTAAGTGCTCTGATATTAGGTGCATGTGTGTTTACAATTAGTATTGTCTTGCTGTATCAACCCCTTTATCATTTCGCAATGATTGTATTGGTTATTCTTCCAGGGTTTTTTTTTTTTTTTGGTTGATTTTTATCAGATAACATATCTGATATATTCATGCATGTTCTCTGTGTGTACACGTGCACACGTGTGTGGCTGGGTGGTGGAGGCGGTAGTGGTGGTAATGATGGTACTGATGATGCTGGTGGTGGTGATGGTGGTGATGGTGGTGCTGATGTTGGTGGTGCTAGGAATGTAGCTCAGTAATAAAGCGTTTGTCTACAAACATCCACCCCCAATAATGGCCTGGGGCTGTAGTCTAGAATCCCCCAGTGAGGGGCTGGGGGTGTGGCTCAGTGGTAGAGCCCCTGCCTAGAATCCCCCAGTGAGGGACTGGGGGTGTGGCTCAGTGATAGAGCCCCTGCCTAGAATCCCCCAGTGAGGGGCTGGGGGCGTGGCTCAACAAAAGAGCACTTACTTAGCATGAAAGTGACACTCATTCTAAGAGTCTATTTGAGGCAGAATTGGGAGAGGGAGGGAGTGAGGGAGGGAAGAGGAGGAGAAGGGGGAGGAGGCAAACGCAGAGAGTCTCCACAGTGTGACCTTAACCTTTCCCTGGGGCTAAGAGCTCTGGCAAGCTTCTAAGTTTGCTATCCATTCTGGGACACCCTGTTACTTTACCCACAGAAGCAAATAGCCCTTTGTTATTTCTCTTGTTTGATCTGGTGACCGGAAGATATTAAGATACTCAGGCAGAGGAACAGCCTGGGGTTCTGAAACCAGGATGGTCAGTACGTACTGCATTTTTATGGACCCAAATAAGTAGCGTGCAAACCAGCATGTCTAATAACCGCCTTTAATCAACAGTACATGGCTCTGTGGCTCCACCGTGGCTTTAAAATTAAAATACATAATATAACTCGCACATGCTATCTTTTCGGTGTTTTCCCTTAGAGCTAATTGTCCCAGATTGTCAAAGATGATCATGATTATTGTTTGCTCTGCTAGTTTGGACTTGGCAGAAGACAGTGGGAAGAAACAGCTTTACAATAACATTGGCCTTCACCCAGGTTCAGTGACTGCTGCTTGTGGCCAAGGTGTGTGTGTGAGATGGGGGAGGTGTGAGAAGCAGGAAGTAAAGGGGTACAGTAGGAATAACTGAATTACTGTAGAAAGGCTGGAACCAAGGGACTTGTACAGGCCAGGCAAGCATTCTGCAACCAAACCATGCCCTCAGTCCCTCACTGTGGAACTCTAGTCACGTTCTGAGCTATACCTGCTGCCCCAAACTAGGGGATTAGAAGCAGGTACTCTAGGACTTAAGGATAGCCCAAATCCTAGACAGGCTGTTTGGGAAGAAATTACATTTCCCTAGGAGAGGAAATTTAATCTATTCCTGTAGCTTAATTTTTTAATTGGAATTTATTTATTTATTTTTTGATACAGGATCTTACCATATGGCACAGGTTGGCTTATAACTCAAGATCCTTGTGCCTTAGGCTATCGGAATGTGTAGGCTAGCCTGAAATAATTTAGTCACACGTGTGTGTGTGTGTGTGTGTGTGTGTGTGTGTGAATTTCTGTTTCTTTCCTTTTCTTTTGAAATTTATTATTTTATTAAGCAAAAGGGAAAGAAGAAAGGAAGGAAGGAGGGAGGGAAGGGAAGGAGGGAGGGAGGAAGGGAGGGAGGAAGGAAAGGAAGAAGGGAGGGAGGGGAGAGGTAACGCAAAATTTAGATATGGTATCACATGGGTAAAATACTAGCCCTTGGGAGGTTGAGGCAGGAGACTTGTGAATTATGGTTCAAACCATGCTAACAGCAATACCATGTCTGGGGGGAGGGAAGGAAGGGAGAGAAAGAGAAGAGAGGAGGAGGAAGAGGAGGGAGGGAGAGAGAGAGAGAGAGAGAGAGAGAGAGAGAGAGAGAGAGAACATCACCCATGGACTAGGCATGTTCATTAACAGTATCACCGTTTACTCCCTAAATGATGAAGTAATTTCACAGGAGAAGAAAATGAGGCTCAGAAAGGCACCATTGTCCTCAGCAGGGACAGCATGGTCTGTAGTTCCCACCAAGACTTAGCACATGAAATGGTGGTGTATCTTATGGCATTTCACATGCTCAGACCTCTCACGGAGGTCAATCTCACTACAGCCCCAGCCTCTTCCTATATCAGCACCTGGAAGTCAAAATGTCCCCAGAAGAATGTAAACACAAAGCGATTTCCTTGCATGATATTATAAAAATATGCCCTCAAGTACCTGCCAGTCTCTCTCTCTTTCTCTAAATATATTTTTAAGCAAACGTTTTAAAGAAAAATATAGCATTGCAGTGAAAAGACCTTCTGAACTCCAATCAAAAGAAGAGAGGTGCCCGAGAGGACAGAAACCGGATTCCTAGAAGGAACAGAGTGTAAAAGAGATCTTCACAGGGAAGTGGTCACGGTGCACAAGTTGTCCTCTGGCCTTCCATATATGGGCCATGACACACATGTGTGTACACTCACACATACGATGATTAACAGCAATGAAAAAATTCTTTAAAGAATGAACTGAACTAGAAATGGTGACACATGCCTGTTATCCCAACACTTAAGTGGTTATATGTCCAGTTCAAGGTCAGCCTGGGTTACATGAGACTTTGACTTACAAACACAAAGAGGTAGGGAAATCGTTCAGAGGTTAAGGGCCCTGGCTGCTCTGCCAGAGAACCTGGATTCCATTCCCAGCATCTACACAGGGGCTGTCTGGAGGGCTGGTTCCAGGGCATCCAACTCCTCCCTTCTGACCTCCATAAGCACTGAATGCCTATGGTGTGCTTACATACATGCAGGCTAAACACACGAACATATAAAAATAAAATACAAAAGGAACCCCCCCAAGAGTTTATTTAAGTTGATTGTTTATTATTATTTCTGAATTGAGTAAATTTGTCGGTGTGTTTGTCTGTGTGTGTTTGTGTGTGTATATCTGTGTTTGTGCATGTGTGTGTATTTGTGTGTGTGTTTGTGTGTGTATATCTGTGTTTGTGCATGTGTGTGTATTTGTGTGTGTTTGTGTATATATTTTGTGTGTGTGTGCTTGTATATATTTTGTCTGTGTGTGCATCTGTGTTTGTGTGTGTCTCTGTGTGTCTCTATGTCTGTATCTGTGTTTGTCTGTGCATGTGTGTGTGTGTGTAAATCTGTATCCATGTTTGTATGTGTATATATGTATGTTTATGTATGTATGTGTTTGTCTGCATGTATGAATGTGTGTCTGTGTCTCTGTGCTTGTCTGTGTGTATGTCTGTGCGTCTGTGTGTGTCTATGACTGTGTGACTTACTATCCACATGCATGTACGTGTATAGGCCAGAGAAAGGTATTGTGTGTCTTCCTCTATTGCTCTCCACCTCAGTTTTTGAGCCAGGGTCTCTCAATGAACCTGAAACTTGCCAGTTTGGCTAGGCTGGCAAGCCAGAAAACTCCTAGGCTTTTCCCACGGTGCTGGGGACTTGAACTCAGGTCCTCTTGCTTTCACAGCAAGTGCTTTCACTTACCTAGCCATCTCCCAGCCCCTAAGATGAATAATGTTTGGTGAGTCAAGTCTTTCACAAGCTCCTTTCTTGTGTGCCCCACATAGCCCTCCAGCGCGAGCGTGCATGCGCGTGCACGCGCGTGCGCGCGCACACACACACACTCATACACACTCACACACACATGTACACACGTACACTGGGATCTTGGGCACTTCTGCCCCTGCCCCCAAGCTTACATTTTTTTTTCCCTGTTGCTTAAATCGACTTTGTCCACATGAAGGGAAACAGAGCGCTCTTAAAAAGACACCCCTCCATGTTTCCTCCACTTAGCGGCTTGTTAATTCTCAAGAGGGTTGCACTGAAAGCATACACTGCCTTGATCACATTGTGATGTTATTCTTTTGATTCTCAGGCTGCTCCTCTGTATAATCAGCTGGGTTTTTTTTTTCTTTCTTTCTTTTTTCTTTTTTTTTTTTTTTTAGAAAAAGAAATGGCTAACCTCTTCATTGGTCTTCGGCGTGGTGGCTCCAACAAGCTGTCACAAATAGAGTTCCGTAACCAATGAGATTAAGACCTCTCTTCATTACTCAACCTTTTCATTCGCATACAGTAACTGTCCTGTCTTTTCAAGGATCCTGTCAACCAAATACTGAGTCGGAGATGTTGAAATTCAAAGATATTTGCATGCGGCCGCACCTGCTCTCTCCTGGCTACCGTGGAGAATCTTGGATTTGGATAGGCGGCTCCTTGAAATTTTATTTTTAATGTAAACGGAGATTTATTCGAGACTGGAGACATTCAACATGTACCCAGACGGCACAGGAGTAAAGAGAATCCCAATTCGACAGAATCCAGACCTGAGATTTTCATTTTATCCCAGAGCATTGAAAGCCATAATCTACACTGTGCCACGCCAAGTTGCGAGTGACTCTACCAGGAGGATTAAAGGATTATTTTTTAATCCACTGGAGCTCGAGCCACTGACTGCCCCTCTAGCAGGAACATTAATAACTATAATGGACCGAGTTTTCATGCCACTTTTCTTCAAGACTCTCAAAATGGTTCTGCCTGATGTAAATAACCAAATCAGAGATTAATTTTTAGAGCCGGAAAGAGCCAGTGAGATCCATCAGACATGGTTTCATAAATGTGAGATTTAAGGGGCAAAGTAGTTCAAGGGTTTGACATAGGTCACATAGGTACAATATACAGGCAGAGCTGACCCTAACCCGGAGCTCTCTGTGATAACCCCGTGGTTCCCAAAACACACAGGTATGTAGACTTGTATCCTAACAGCAACCGTACCTAGAAGTTTATTGAAATGCCCCACACTAGGGATGGGAGTGCATTAGTTGGTGTGCTTGCCTAAAATTCCCGTTAGGGACTGGGGGTATAGCTCAGATCACCTGCCTAGAATCCCGAGTGAGAGGCTGGGGGCGTGGCTCAGTGGTAGAGCTCCTGCTTACAATCCCCCAGGGAGGGGCTGGGGGCGTGGCTCAGTGGTAGAGCCCCTGCCTAGAATCCTCCAGTGAGGGGCTGGGGGCGTGGCTCAGTGGTAGAACATCTGCCTAGAATCCCCAGTGAGGGGCTGGGGGCGTGGCTCAGTGGTAGAGCCCCTGCCTAGAATCCCCAAGGGAGGGGCTGGGGGCGTGGCTCAGTGGTAGAGCCCCTGCCTAGAATCCCCAGTGAGGGGCTGAGGAGGGTGGCTCAGTGCTAGAGCACTTGCTTAGAGTGCACGAGGCCGAGGGTTCTATCCCTACCATCACAAAAATTACAAAAACAGGCACATAAATAAATACTAAAACCCTCCCATAGACTCACAGAACCAGCTTCTGCACTTAAACAGAACCCTCAGTATTTGTGCGTGGTAACGTCTGAGAAGTCCTGCTTTCCACCTCATTGCCTTAGTTCCACAGCTCCGGGACCTTTGTACTCGACATTAGTTCCACTTTTTGAACATGGCCAAGTAAGTCACATAAAATAAGTACAACACAGTGGAAAGCCGGGGGGCTATAACTTAGTAGAAATCCAAGTATATGTAGGAGGACCAGAGTTTTAGCCCCAGTCCTAAGAAGTAAGTAAAAATGGAAGCGTTAAGCTGGGCATAACCTACCTGCAGGGTAGAAGCTGTGGCCAGTGGGTTCCGAGTTCCAGACCAGTCTAGGCTATAGAGCAAGACCCTGTTGTGAAATGAAGAGAAACCAGGGCTTTGTTGGTAGGGTGCTCACCTTTGGAGTACATGAAGCCCTACGTTCCATCCCCAGCATTGTGCAAACTGGAATTGGAGGTACACACATATAATTCTAGCACTGGGGAGGTGAAGGCTGGAGGTTAGGGCTGGAGAGATTGCCTGGTAGTTAAGAGTGATGCTGCTCTCGCAAAGGACCTGAGCTTGGGTTCCAGAACCTATGGTAGGCAGGTCATAACTGTCTGTAACTCCAGCTTCAAGGAATCTAATACCTTCTTCTGACCTTCAGAGTCACACACGTTCTCATGCACTTAACCACACACAGGTACACATACACAGACGTAGTAAAAGATTAAGAATTCAGTGTTGTTCCCTGCTCTATATAAAGTCAGGCCAGCCTGGGACGTGAGGCCCTGTTTCAAAACCAAGGGACCTCGAATGACATGTCTCAAGCTGGGCCGTTGATGTTTTCAAAACAAAGCAAACCTTTTTATCAATTAGGTTTCTCCCGATACCTCCCTCACCTGGCTGCATTTTAATGAAATGTTCTATTGCCCACACTGTTCTTGCTAACTGGAGGGGATCAGCTGTCTGTCTTTATTAGTACTTGAAGAGGGAAGTCCTATTAGTGGCTGTTCCAATTACAGTCCTAACACTTAGCAGCAGGGATCTGCTCTGAGAAACCCGTCCTTAGGTGATCTTGCCAGCCTAGGGTGCACTTACTCGAGGCGAGGTGGAGCGGGTCAGGCACCACGCTTGGCTCCTTGACGCAGTGAGAGATAAAGCCAACACCAGGTGGAAGACGCAGCGGCCGGCCTATGGCTGGCTTGCAGGAAATTTTGTTTTTATAAGACAGAGGACATTCTAAATCGATTATTAAAGTGCAGAAAACCTTAAAGCAGGGATGCGCTTGTTCTCATACACGAGGACGGCACCCTGGGCGACAGCTGCGTGCGCCGCATTGTTACGGGCAGGAAGTACAGGGGGTTTGCGGTACCGGCCCGGATGCATGCCAGCTGCGATGCTCTTAGGTGTTATTTGAATGCGGAATTTCTCTCACAGGCTCACGTGTTGACCACTTGGTGATATTGGGAAGAGGAGCCCAGA
>NC_141545.1:31065602-31088102 GCF_021556685.1 Rattus norvegicus
CTCAAGGGAGGGCGGACTAGTACTCTACCAACTGAACTCCAGCCCTAGCCTCCCATCCCTTTTAGTAACACAGCAAGATTCTTTGGGGGGAAATAGAAGGGACATTTAGAGAAGACAAAATTCTCAACTAGAAACATTCTGGGTCCCTGATGGTTATTTTTTTTTCCCCAACTCATCTGAGAGGCATTTCTCATTCCACAGCAGGTGTCTGGCTATGAATATTATAACCTAATTAATCATACGACTGTTCACAGGTATGACTTACATGTGGAACATTAGTAATAATCATTACAATTAGTGTTAACAAGAATGAATTGTCAATGTCTGCAGCTTTATAATGTCACAAAGTAACTTTACTGGTTTAATTTTATTTCAGATCCCCCCTCCCAGCCAATGACCATAGGAGATAGGTGAGATGGCTAGGTAAGATTCAGGGTTTTCTTTTATAAGCAAAGGAAGATTTTTCCCCCCTTAGGATATATTTTTTAAAGGCCGGGAGTGGCGGCACACACTTCTAACACTAGCAATTAAGAAACAGAGGCAAACAATCTTTCTGTGAGTTTCAGGGCCAGCCAAAATTACATAATGAGACCCTGTCACAAATAAACCGGAAAAAAAAATTGTTTTTACTTTTAATTATGTGTATGAGTATGTGCATGTGAGTGCACATGCCTAAGGAGGCCAGTAGAGGGCATCATGTTCCCTCTATAGCTACCTGAATTTAGAGGAAGTAGAGAGGAAACAAGTGTCTAAATGGTAGAAGGATGGAGAACCAGAACCTTATAGGTTATGTTTGCTTACAGATTGTCAGGAGAATGTGGATAATCTCAGGGGTTAAGACTTATCAATAGACAGGGGTTTTTTGTTTTGTTTTGTTTTGCTTTGCTTTTAAGTGCTCAAAATATCTACTGTGAGGACTGTGTAGTCAGGTGAAATATCGCAAGGCTCTACTGACCCATGTCTTACGGACAGAAGCAGCCAGGAAACTGTCCATCACACAAGCTACCCCAACTGTCCAAACTGCACCATCATCACTTTGACATAAGCTGTCTGATAAGATTCGTCCTCTGTTTCACGTTGTTTGGTTTGCCTCGGTTTGCAATGCTGGGGGAAAAAAAACAAAAAACACATGGTCTTGCCCATAAGTGCTCTAACCCTGAGCCACACTCTAAGTCCCTCGCTGAGGGATGCTAGACAGGCACTCTACTGCTGAGCCCCACAAACAGCCCCTCGATGGGGAATTCTGGGCCAGTGTTCAGCCCCTGGGCCATTCCCCCAGTGATTCCCTAGGGAATTCTAGGCAGGCGCTCTATTGATTAGCCACACCCAGAGTCCTTCACTGAGGAATTCTAAGCAGGCTCTCTTGCTGAGCCGTGCCCCAGTTCCTCATTTATGGATTCCAGGCAAGTGATCAACTACTCTGCTATACTTACAGCCCTGACTCTTTTTTCTTAAGATTAGATTTCAGGCTGGCCTTGAATTCACTGCGTAGCTCAAGTTATCCTCTGACTTCCCATGCCCTGCCTTCCCTTTTGAGAATTGAACCCCTAGAAGAGCTAGAATTTTTATGGGCATTTTGCCTCCATGTATGTCTGTACCATGCGCATGCCGAGTGCCTGAGGAGGCCCAGAAGGGCCACTGGAAGATGTCTCCCCCTTTGAATGTGCCATCATGTCGAAAGTTCATTAAGGCTGAAAATCGCCAACTCTCAAACCGTGGTCTCAGTGGGGTATTGCTGTCTCGTGTGCCCTGTTTAGGTAATGGTATGAAACGGTGAGAATACAGTGCTCCCATAGAAATTAGCTAGCCTTTAGATAGAACCTCGGTTTGTGTAAGAATATTCATTTATAGATATGCTTGTGTAGTAAAGAAATGGTTGAGAGTAGACAGGATGACTCAACAGGTAAACAAAGGTGCTTGCTGTCAAGCCTGAGAACCTGAGTTTGACGCCTGGAAGCCATGCATGACTACTGTTATCACACACACACACACACACAGAGAGAGAGAGAGAGAGAGAGAGAGAGAGAGAGAGAGAGATCAATAAATGAAAGAAAAGAGGAGAAGAGAGAAAGAAAGAATGAAGGGAGAAAGGAGGGAGGAAGGAAGGAGGAAGGGAACAATGAGGAAGGAAAGAGGGAGGGAGGAAAAAGGAAGGGAAGGAGGAAAAGGGGGAAGAAGGCAGGAAAGAAGGAAGAAGGAAGGAAGGAGGGAAGGGAGGGAGAAAAGAAGGAAAGGAAGGAAAGAATGAAGAAAAGAGGAAAGAGGAGGGAGGAAGGGAAGAGTGAGGGAAGAAGGAAGGAAGAAGAGAGGAAGGAAGGAAGGAAGGCAGGCAGAGCAGGAAGTATGAGACATTCTGATTAGCAGTCAGGCTTGAGCCAGGTATGTGGAACAAGTCTGTAATCCCAGCAATCTGAAGACTGAGGCAGGAGGATCTTGAGGTTACAAAAGCTACAGAGTGAGACACTGTCTCACAAAAACAGCTCTCTCTCTCTCTCTCTCTCTCTCTCTCTCTCTCTCTCTCTCTCTCTGTGCGTGTGTGTGTGTGTGTGTCTCATGCTTGGCTTCCTCTGCCAGTCCTTTCTTCTACTGCATGCACTTGGCTTTTGAAAGCACTTTTCTGTTTGCACCCCACCTCTGAAGTCACTCCTAAGAAGTCACTTCACTCAGTGGAGAGGGGGAAATGTGCTGTCACTAGGAACAGCTGTGACATTCTTCTGACACGCTACTGCTCATTAAGAACAATCATCTGATGCCAGGAATGAAGTTCAGTGGTACAATTCCTGTCTGAATTGTACCAGGCAGGAAACCCTGGATCCCATCCCCAGCACCATATAAAGAAGCCAGGTAGTGAACTCCTGTAATCCCAGTATCCAGGAGGGGAAGGAGGACAGGAAGATCAGAAACTCAGGGCCAATCACAGTCACAAGCTCAAGGCCAACCTGGGTCATCATCTGGAAAGGGACAGATGGTTTATTACAGGTTAGCAGCTCTGATTGTGTCAGAGCTCTGATTCTGGGATAGTTGTTCTAGGAAATTAAGACTCTAAGACGCTGTTCTCAGTCTCCTCTCCCAAAGCTGCCTAGCACTTTATCTTCCTTTCCTAATGATTTCCCTCCTCGTTCTGAAAAGACACATGGCCAACTCATCTATTGTATCTAATTCTGCTGTCACACGCGCACACACACACACACACACACACACACACACAAACACACATACAAATACACACAGACACACACACATACATACACACATGTATACACACACACAGACACACACACAGACACACACACAGATACACACACAGATACACACACAGATACACACAGACACACACGCAGATACACACACAGATACAGACAAACACACACACACATACAAACATACTCACACAGACACACACACAGAGACACACACACACAGACAGACACACACACAAACACACATATACAAACACACTCACACAGACACACACACACATACACACACACAAGCACACACATACAAACACACTCACACAGACACATACACACATACACACATGCACACATGTACATACACACAGACACAGACACACACATACACAAACACACTCACACAGACACACACACACAGACACACACACACACACAAACACACTCACACAGACACACACACACAGACACAGACACACACATATACAAACACACTCACACAGACACACACACACAGACACAGACAGACAGACACACACACTCACACAGACACACACACACATACACACAGACACACACACAAACACACTCACACAGACACACACACTCACACAGACACACACACTCACACAGACACACACACACACACACACACACGAGTGTTCCATGCTTCGTTAGCAAGGACAAACATTCCAATCACCACACCCCTGAAGCAAACACACGGTGGCCACTGTCCCCCTGAACTGATGTCTGTGCTCTGCATCTCTCCTCTCTCCATCCATGGCCTCTGTCTTCTGTCAGTGAACCTGGATGCAGCCCCCGATGTCCTGCCAGCGGCCACTTCAGCGTTGTTAATACTTCCATTTTCTGTGGTGCTGCACCAGCCTCACCCGGGATTCGCCTCGTCCCGTGTTTCCCGATCTCTCAGAAGAGCCAGAGCTACGCAGCCGGATGAGCTCTATCAGCCCAGAGCCTGCACCAAACCCAAGATGATTAGGGAAGATAACGGTGAATGGAATCCTCAAAGCTGAAGAGTGGCCTTGCATCCCTGCTGACCTGCTAGCTGAGGGTTTCGTTTAGTTCCCAGCGGAGGTCGTTCTCAGTCATAGAACCTAAAACGGACACTTCAGATTGAACTTGGATCATGCAGTGTTTAGACATGGCAGTGATTTTTTTTTTTTTAGATGGATATTGCCTATATTGGGAAACTGAGGCTCAGAGTAGGGAAATGGATTACCCAAAGGAACAGTGTGTGTGTGTGTGTGTGTCTGTCTGTCTGTCTGTCTGTCTGTCTGTCTGTCCCAGGACTAGCATGAAGGGATGATGTTCATGTCATATCTGAGGAGGCAGGACCTAGTGTGAAAGGCAAACTCAAGCCCCTCTGGTTTAGTGTAGACTTCATCTCCAAGGGGAAGGGGGGTCAGCATAGTTAATTATTTTTCTGTTTCTGTGAAAAACAGTATGACAGCAATCAACAGGGGGGGAGGGCGCAGCTATTTTGGCTGATGGTTCCAGGAGGGTAAGTCCATTGTGGTAAGAAGAGAAGGCGGCAAATAGCGTAGCAGCAGGGGCGAGAAACTGAGAGCTTTCATCCTCAGATTGCAAGCGGAAAGCAGAGAGAGTAAATTAGGAGTGGCCTCCAGGCTGTAAAGTCTCAAAGCCCACATCCAGCAACATATTTTCCCCAGCAAGGCTACAGGTCCCAAACCTTCCAAACAAAGCCACCAACTGGGGTGGGGGTCAAGTGTTCAAATACCAGAACCCATGGGGAATGCTTCACACTCAGACAATCATAGGCAGTAAAGCCAAGTGTAGTGGCACAGACCTGAAATCCTGTAATCCCAGGTCTTGGTGGGTAGAGGCAGGAACACCAGGAGTTCAAGGCTAAATTCAGCTCCGCAGCAAGTTTGAGGATAGCTTAGAGTCGTGGTTTGAATATGTTTAGACCAGGGAGGGAGTGGCACTATTTGGAGGTGTGGCCTTGCTTGAATAGGTGTGGGTGTGGGCTTTAAGACCCTCATCCTAGTTGCCTGGAAGTCAGTATTCTGCTAGCAGCCTTCAGATGAAGATGTAGAACTCTCAGCTCCTCCTGCACCATGCCTGCCTGGATGCTGCCATGATCCCACCTTGATGATAATGGACTAAACCTCTGAACCTGTAAGCCAGCCCCAATTAAATGTTGTCCTTCTAAGAGTTGCCTTGGTCGTGGTGTCTGTTCACAGCAGTAAAACCCTCAGCTCTCTGAAAGAGTGGCACTTGCTCATAACCACTAAGGCATCTCCCCATTCCTCATTGTCATTTATTCTCTCTCTCTGTCTCCATCTCTGTCTGTCTGTCTGTCTGTCTCTCTCTCTCTGTGTGTGTGTGTGTGTGTGTGTGTGTGTGTGTGTGTGTGTTACTGCTGAGAACAAACACCATGAATGACCAAGGCAGCTCTTATAAGGACAACATTTAATCGGGGCTGGCTCACCCGTTCAGAGGTTCAATCCATTATCATCAAGGCGGGAATATGGCAGAGTCCAGGCAGGCGTGGTACAGGAGGAGCTGAGAGTTCTACATCTTTATCTGAAGGCTGCTAGGAGAATACTGACTTCCAGGCAGCTAGGAGGAGGATCTTAAAGCCCATACCCACAGTGACACACCTATGCCCAAAAAGGCCACACCTCTTCCAACTAGGCCACACCTACTCCAACAGGGCCACACCTCCTAATAGTGTCATTCCCTGAGCCCAGCATACACAAACCATTACACTCCTTTTGGCAACAGGATACTCTTTTGATTTTATAAAGAAAGGGTTTCCCTATGTAGTCCAGGCTAGTCTCCACCTCGCTATCTAGCCCAGGCTGGCCTCGTACCTGACACGCCAGTGTTTTCAACTGTTGAGATCTGGAATTACAAATCCAGCTGGAGAGATACCTTTCTTTTTCTTTTTCTTTCCTTGAGGCAGAGTTCTGTGTAGCCTAGGTTGATCTCAAGATTGCTATGTAGTCAAGGCCAGCCTTAAACTCCTGAGCCTCCTGGTTCTACCTCTCAAGTGCTGGGAATAGAGGCACACATCATCACCCCTTGTTTACTTTTCTAAGGAGCATCTCATGGGGGGCGGGGATTTCTCTAGGAAGTAAAGATAACTATAAAGATAAAAGTGCAAGTCCTGCAAGTGGATCCTGGCAGTCAGAGACAATGGCACGGCACTGTTTCTTTTTTTTTTTTTTTTTTTTTTTTTTTTTTTGGTTCTATTTTTCGGAGCTGGGGACCGAACCCAGGGCCTTGCGCTTCCTAGGCAAGCGCTCTACCACTGAGCTAAATCCCCAACCCCGGCACTGTTTCTTAATATGCCATCTAGAAACTAGACTCAAATGGAAGATATGAACGTTGTCCAGAAGCAAAGGGGGCACCCTCCCAAGACAACCAGATGCCCTAGTTCAAAGTAGCACATACAAGGGGCATCATCACCTGAATACCACAGAGTCCTTGCCTGAAAGTATATGGGTAGAAAAAGAGGAGCTGGTGGTCCAGGCTGGGAAAACACCCACTGTGCCTACTCCGTATAACTTCCCACAGATCGTAGAATTCATGGCCAGGGAAAACAAGGCTTTCCTTTACTCTCCTGTGCTCAGCAAAGACAATGGGTCCTCTTGTTAAGGAGGGAAAAAAATCCTATGAAAAGAACCATCGGGGAGCTCCAGCTCACAATGAATGGCATTCACATGCTTTCAAGTCAGCACACGTGGATGGATGCCTACATCATGCCTGGTACTGTGCGAAGAAGCACTTGGCCACACAGCGACTAAGGCACAGCCCTGCCACCGAGGAAGGCACAAGTGAGCAGCAGGAAAGACAGATGCTCACAGGGCAGACCCCTAGGAAATGAGATAAGGGCTGCACAAAAGAAAGGAAATGGACGAAAATTTGCTCCTCACCGCGATCCAGTGACTTCAATTCATCCCTTGGCCAATTCATTCGGCAGACCTTTAGTAAAGGACTGGAGGGGCCAAGCTTAGACTGAGATGGAGAAGACCGTTGATAGGCGGAGATACAGCTCAGCGGTAGACTGCTTGTCTAGCATAGATAAGGAACTGGGTTCAATTCAGAGAAAGTCAGGGGTTGAGAGGGTGTCAAAGACAAACGGACAAGCGCACATAAATAACAGGCAAATAATGGAAGCCAAAAATTATAACTGCAGTTTCAGAAGTTTGTACACAAAACATCCCAAGAAGGGTGTTCTCCTCTCTCCCTCCTTCTCTCCCTCTTAAGACGCCTATGAATCTGTCATAACCTCCTCTCTAAAAGTCATCCTTCGCAGTTTGCAAACTTCATCCTTTGAATTCGTGAAACAAAAAAGAATCTGAAAGCCACTAGCTTCAAGTACCTTTCATGGATGCCAAGAATCCAGGGTCCCAGCTCCCTCCCCCGCTAAGCCGAGCTCACCAATGGACAAGGAAGACTCCGCCGCCATTTTGGACTGAACCCAGGGCCTTGGGCTTGCTAGGCAAGCGCTCTACCACTGAGCTAAATCCCCAACCCCCTCTGCCGCCATTCTTAAAGATAGCTCAGTATTTCCCTACCAGTGCGGTTGTGCAGGGAAGGTGGGGACTTAATTCCCTCGAGTAATCTTGATGTTTGCATACCTATGCATAACGATATTATCGAACCTCCTTGCAAACTACAAGCAGGGAGAGTTAGCAAACCTGCTGGGAATTTGCACCTGGCTGCTTGGTTGCTCTCTTCATCAAAGACTCTAGTGAGAAACCCGCAACTACCCACACCTCGAGAGATGCCATCGTGGCCTGGGGCACTTACTGAATCGGAAGAAGGGTGCTAGAAGGGCAAGAAAATCCGAGCAGTACTATGTAGCCACATCCCATGGGAAGGCCATGGCTCCTCTCCTCTCTAGCCATCAAAGCGCTTCACAGGTCAATTTACCTAGTTAGGGGTGGGGGCGGGGTGCATATGCATTTCATAGCTTATGGAGGTCAGAGGACAAACCTATGAGGGTCAGGTCTCTCCTTCTACCCTGTGGCATCAAACTCAGGTCACTAGACCTAGCCGCTGGTGCCCTTTCCTACTGAGTCATCTTTCTTGCTCACCAATCCACATCAGAAGCTGCATTTTGTAAATTATATCATCATAGGAGGGAGAAGATTAACCTAAAGAAAAGAAAAAATAGAAATTATCCTTTTTTTTTTTCTTTTAAGAACCCTATTCAAGGGCTAGGGAGATGGTCCAGGTATTAAAAGGGTTGCTGTGCAAGCAAACATGAGGACCCAAGTTTGGAACCCTACCACATAAAGAACTAGGGCTGTAAAACAGTTGTACTCCCCGTGCTAAAGAGGCTAAAGAGGAAGAAACAGGAAGCTGCCTGGAGTTTAGTCGGTTTTGCCTAATGAGCTGTAGGTTCAAGGCGAGACCCAGCCTCAAAAATATATTGCAAAGAAGCAATTCAGGAAGATACCAGACACTGACTTCTGGTCTACCCACACATGTGTATGCACATGAAAACACATGTATGTATCAGACATGTGTCCCAATTATGGAGAAGTGAATAATAGTGTGAAATGAATCCCCAAATATCTGTCTACATTAGAACAATGAATACCCCATTTGCTGCTGCTATAAGAACAGTGTAAGGTTTTTTTTTTCAGTCTTGATTAAAGTATTTTTTTAAGTTTTGATTAAAGTGTTTTTAAAACACTGAAAATAACAATATATCTCTGAAAATAATGAGTTTCCTCCTGTTAGCCGTTGAATTGTTTACTCCCATAACTGAATAATAACGGCACATCAAAGCCAGCGGTGGTAATTAAATGATTTGTGAACATAGGTTAACAAATTAGTGTGTCATGATGTATAATTGTCTAATTAAGATAAAAATGCTAGTCCTGCCTAAAAGACTGACAAGATAGCTAAATAAAGACCATATATATATATATATATATATATATATATATATATATATATCTGTCATTTTCTGCTTATTACTATAGGGTTGCAAACACCTTATAGGCTTGATTAGTCCAAGTCAAATACATAAGTTCAAGAATATCCAGTTAAGGAACAAACAACCAACCATGTAAGTGTAGGTTAGCTAGTCTCAGGCTGACCTGGGAGATGCCCATCTGACCTCAAATAATAAATTGCTGGGCCTCTGAGATGGCTCAGTGGGTACAGGCACTCGCTGCCAAGGCTAAAGATCTGAGTTCAATTCCCTTTGACCTGTATGATTCCCGCAAGTTATCTTCTGCCCCCCCTGCAACATGTACAACAAGGCTCATGTGCCCACACACATGTGGGCACCCACAAGTACACAATAGAGAAATAAGTGTAAGTTTTATGTAGTTCAAAGAATGACTGTTTATGGTTTTTGCAACGTAACTACTAAATCCAGGTCCAGGAGAAACTTGAGGGCTTTTAAATTTCACATTTGATATGTGGAGAGTAGATTTAAATATATAACTACAGGGGTTAGAGAGCTCGTTCAATATATAAGAGCACTCGTTGCTCTTGCAAAGATCCAAGTTCAATTTCCAGCACCTATTAGGGTGGCTCGCAGCTACCTGTAAGTCCAGCTCCAGAGTCTCCAATAGCTTTGGGGTCTACGGCCACTGCACTTACGCACAAACACCCCACACTCACACACATACACATAATTTTAAAAACAACAACTTCTTTTTTAAACCTAAGATAAGATTACTGGGTGGAGCCCCACAGGCCTATAGTCTGAAGCAGGGGGATTCTCAGTTCAAGACCTCCCTGGTCCACAGAAAGACTTCAAGTGTAGCCTGAACGACTTGGTGAGACCTCATATCAAACTGAAAAGGGAAAGAAGCTGAGGCTGCAGGTCGATAGCAAGATAGCAGGCAACCTGTCTAGCACGCGTGAGACCTGGGGCTTGATTCCAGTGCTCACTTCCCTCCCCCACTCCAAAAAAAGCCCCAAACCCAAATAATGGAGCACTTATCTGTAACTACGTATAATTGGCTTATTTCACACCTATTTATTAAACTCTTACTGCATACGATGTAAAGCACTGAAGCAGTACATTTTTCAAAGGACTTGGATATCTCCAAACCTACTTATTTACCTCTATTCTCCTCTCCCCTCCCCTCCCCTCCCCTCCCCTCCCCTCCCCTCCCCTCCCCTCCCCTCCCCCTACCTTACAAACATACATGCTCTTAGATCTTCTCTTCCCTCTTCAATGTCTCACATAATCCAGGCTCGCTGTGTAGTCAACCCTAGCTTTCACCTCCCCAGTGTAAGGAGTCAGGTGTACATCCCCACAACCGGTTCACAAAGTGCTAGACATTGAGCCCATGGCTTCATGCATGTTAGCTAAGCAAACACTCTGCTTCCTGAACTGTATACCTCCCCCTAAGCCCCTAGAACTTGCTGAGTTTTTCTATGTAGTTCTGTCCATTCTGGAGCTTGCTATGTAGTCCAGACATAGATCCACCTGCCTCTGCCTCCCCAGCACTGAGGTTAAAGGTGCACACCACCACGCCTAGCCCCTGGCTCCCCTTTTAAAGAGCTTTCTTCTTAACCGTAGAAATAAAGACACAAATGGCTTTAAACATAAAGCAGTGTCAAGAGAGGGGCAGATAAAACAGGTCTGTAATCCTAGTACTTGTGGGTCTGAGGCAGAAGACATCGGGATTTTCAAGACCAGCCTGAGCTGACCAATGTAACTCTGGAGAGGGAGGGAGGGAGGGAGGGAGGGAGGGAGGGAGAGAGAGAGAGAGAGAGAGAGAGAGAGAGAGAGAGAGAGAGAAGAGGAGAGGAGGAGAGGAGAGAGGGGAGAGAGGGGAGAGAGGGGAGAGTGGGGAGAGGGGAGAGGGAGAGAGAGAGGAGAGGAGGAGAGGAGAGAGGGGAGAGAGGGGAGAGAGAGGGGAGAGAGGGGAGAGGGGAGAGAGAGGGGAGAGTGGGGAGAGGGGAGAGAGAGGGGAAAGAGAGGGGAGAGGGGAGAGGGAGAGAGAGAGAGAGAGAGAGAGAGAGAGAGAGAGAGAGAGAGAGAGGTTGTTAACTTCTAACTGGAAATCAGGGTATAATGTGGCTACGATATCAAGAGTTTGGTGTTGATTGGTGGTGAAGATAGGGCCAGAGGCACACACTGATTAGTATTTCACTGTGGCCAGTTAGAAAGTTTAACCTGAATTCCATCCTAGAAATGATCAATTCTGTGCCCCTCTCCATCGGCAATGGAGGCTATTAAGCAGCTCAAACACTGTTCTCTCAATAGTCAGGGGACTAGGGATATAGCTCAATTGATAAGGTGCTTGTTTAGTGGGCTGGTTAGTTAGCAAACTTAACAGAGCCTTAGGGTCACATTGGGAGAGGGAACCTCAGCTGAGAGAATCCTCCACCAGACTGTCCTGTAAGCAAACCTGTGGGGGTATTTTCTTGATTGATGGTTGATGATTTACATGAAGGGCCCAGCCTACTGTGAATGTGGCCACCTCTCCGCAGATGGTCCTGGGTTCCATAAGACCACAGGTTGAACAAGCCAGTAAGCCAGATCCTTCCATTGTTCCTGCTTCAGTTTATGCTTCTAGGTTCTTGCCTTAAGTTTCTGATTTGGCCTCCTGAAACGGACCATGACCTGGAATATGTAAGCCAAAGAGCCCCTTCCCTCCCCCAAGTCACTTTTGGTTATGATCTTTATCCCAGGAATAGAAAGCAAAATAGGACATTCAGTAAGTTCCCATGTTCAATCTTCAACATCACATTAACCAGGTGTGGGCCCACACACCTGTACCAGCATTCAGATCCAAGTTCAAGGTCATCAGCTTGGACTACAAGGGACCCTGTTTAAAAAAAAAGATAAATATGAGAATCTGCCTGACTGAGAATCTAGACTTCACAACACTTTACATAATATAAGTGCCCAGAAAAATGCTTGCTTTCAGTACCTTTAATCTCAGCAGATTTAAGGACTGGTTTGGGAGTTAGGTTCTGTGTTTTTGCAGTTGTGCTGTACAACAAACATTGTAAGTGGCCATTTTAATGATTACTCTTCCATAAAGATCGCTTTTCTGACAATGCTGTTAGAGCAAAATTTCTTTGAATGGAAAATCCAAGAGCCCTCTTGGAATCTCGGAATAAGGTAGAACATTTGTAAGTACAAGAGGTGTGTCTGTTTGAAACAGAGTCTCATATAGTCAGGGTAGTTGAGGATGACTGGAACTCATGATCTTCCCACTTCTGCCTCTCAACTGTAGGAATTACAGGCTCGAACCAACACACTATAAATGTGAATATTGCTTTCATTTCCAAGAGAAGTCAGTTTGGATCAGTCAGCTTGGAAAGGAGACCAAGCCAGGACAGTTGAGTTGAACCAGCTAGCTAGAGTTGAGAAAGGGATAGAAAGAGTAAGTTTATTCAGCAGTAAGTCTCTCAGGCTGAAACACTCTAGGCCTCGGTTAGCAGATAGAGGTCGGTGGGTGAAGGGATGAGATGAAAACCAGACCCAAGCTGTACGAATACATGGCTTGGGCTGAGCCCAGAGTGTTTCCATCTAATTATCTCTCTCAGCTTAGGCCTGGAAACTTCTTGCCTTTGTACAATGTAATCTTTTGCAAGCCTGGACCTTGAAGGCTTCAGCTTCCAGCCTGGTTCAACTCAACTCTTCTGGCTCGAACTCCTCCTCAAGCTGACTGATTCAAGTTGACTTCTCTTGGCTTCTGACTGGATTGCTCTGCTTGGAAAAAAACCGTTGCTAAACCCCATAAAAAACTGAACTGCTCCAAATTCAACTGCTTTGCTTCAGACTGAACTGAGCCCAACTGTACTCGATTGAACTGCTCCAATCTAAACTGAATTCATTTGACTCCCCCCCACTTGCCTTCTCTCTCTCTTCCCCTCCTATTCCTCCCCTGTCCTGGTCCTTTAAGTAGACTATCTTTCCTGTCTGTTCCGAGAGTTAGGCATATCCTATCTCTGACTCATTCTGTCAAATCTTTCTCTGATTTGTCACTTTGTCTGCCCCTCAACTAGACATAACATTTGGGTTTAAAGGTATTGCAGCCAAAGGAATTAATGGTGTCTGGCATATCTGCATTCCAGCCAGGTATGTGATCCCTTGCCAGAGCAGCCATGTTGCTGGATTAAAATTTCTCCACACACACTTGTTTCACTTGTTTGCTTTGTTCTTCTACAGAGTCTCTCTGTGTGTTCTTTGAACGCGCAATCCTCTTGCCTCGACCTCCAGAACGCTGGGATTACAGGTACGTACCAATCACACCTGATGGGTCCAGAGGCTTCCTATGGTGAAATGGAATCCCCCATAGGAGAAAAATTCCCAATTGTCTCAGCAGCTGCCATCTCTTAGGGTCCTAGTGAAGAAAAGGTTCCAAGGCAGGAGAGACCAGACCAGCTATCTTACGAGATGTCTGTGTATCTAAGACTTGTGAGTTCTGTAACTCTAGGGTTCATAGGATTCTGACTGGGTCAGTACCTAAAACCATCTAGCCCAGTCCTTAGCCCTTTCATGCTAGCATCTTCCTTTCAAAAGCCACCACCATCCAGACCTCCAACGTGTGCTAATCTCAAATTGCTTCCCTGTTGCTTGGGGTAGAATGAAACCGAGTTGTATTTGTACTGAAGCAATTTTAATGCTTCCCTGGAGTCAAAAGGCTGCAATAATACATACTTCAGGTCTTTGAAAAGAGCGTATTACTCCATAGCTGGTGCACGGCAAAAGAGGAGTGCACTGGCACACGCAAGAACTATGTTAAATAAATAAAAACGGCTCAGTGGCAGAATGCTTGCCTAACATTACAACGCTCCAAGTTTAATGCCAGTGCCTCCCACCCCACCGAAAAGCTCAGTGAAAAGAAAAATCTATTCATCCACAACACCTAATAAGCATTGGTGTTTATTGTGTATTACTCAGCATATGCCTCCTTTTAAAATTAGATTTATTCATTTTCATATTCTAGGTGTGCTTTGTCTGCCCGTATGCATGTGTGCTGTGCATGTGTTTAGTGCCTGCGGAAGTCAGAAGGGGACATCCCCTCCCCTAGTAACGGTGTTATGGACGGTTGGGAATCACCATCTCAGTGTTAGGAACTAAACTGAGATCTTCTGGGAGCGTGACAAGGGATCTTAACTGCTAAGTCCTCTCTCCGGTCCCCTTGTGTTCTCTTTTAACCGTTTACCTATTTCCTGTGCTCGTGTGTAGAGGTCAGAGGCTAACCTGTGGGAGTCACTTCACTTCTTCTTCCATGGGGTTCCCAGAGATTGAGGTCAGGACATCAGGCTTGGCAACAAGAACGTTTACCTGCCAGTCCTTCTTGCTGGCCCACCCTTAACGCATTCATTCTTAGCACTTACTACGTACAAAGCAAAGCATTTATAGTTTCAGGGACATGCAGACAGCAGAAATGTAGTGAAAGGACAACATAAAGTCCATTCGTCTCCATTTAAGGACCAGGCCTGATTTTGAAAAAAAGGCCTTAGGGCACCAGCTCCAGGAACAGACTGTAAGTCCCAGAAACTAGGCCGTAAGGCACCAGCTTCAGGGACAGACCATAAAATCCAGAACAGGATCATAAAACCCCCTCCCAAAGAACAGCCTGGGGATAACCACAAAAATGGGGAAATGTCTTATCTCAGGATGGACCATCTGAGCTGGGCAGTCCCATCTCATCTTATGGTTAAATGTTCATGATGTAGGAAAGCAGACCACTGGTCACCTGAAATTTTAGCACCCACCAATGAAATTTTAGATTTCCTAATCCCTCTAGAATGTCCCCCGGGGTTCCCTAGAAGAAAGCCTGAGGAGGAAAGGGTTTATTCAACTTATTCCACATTGCTGTTCATCCCCAAAGGAAGTCAGGACTGGAACTCACGCAGGGCAGGAACTTGGAGGCAGGAGCTGATGCAGAGGCCATGGAGGGATGTTACTTACTGGCTTGCTTCCCCTACCTTGCTCAGCTTGCTTTCTTATAGAATCCAAGACCACCAGCCCAGGGATGGCACCACCCACAACGGGCTGGGCCCTCCCCCACCTTGATCACTAATTGAGAAAAATGTCTTAAAGCTGGGCATCATAGAGGCATTTCCTCAAGGGAGGCTCCTTTCTCTGGGATAACTGCAGCTTGTGTCAAGTTGACCTACAAAACTCGTCAGTACAGCCTGTGTGTGCCTTTGTGTGGGGGTCACCATTTCAAAAAAAAAATTGTTGACTCCCACATGCTGTTTATTTCTGCAGAATAAAAGCTCTTGGTTTTTGCATAGTATCTGAGCCTGGGGTCTTCCTTCAGTGACTTATTAACCCTAACAGTAAGTCGTGTCTTAAAGAGTTTGCACCGACCAGTTATCTGTCAACTTGACACAAGCTAGAGTCATCAGAGAGGAGGGCGCCTCAGTTGATAAAATGCCTCTGTAAGATCCGGCTGTAGGCAAGCCTGTGGGACATTTTCTTAAATAGTGATTGACAGGGGAGGACACAGCCCGTTGTGGGTGGGTTCTATAAGAAAGCAGGCTAAGCAAGCCATGAGGAGCAAGCCAGTAAGCAGCACCCTTCTGTGGTCTCTGCATCAACTCCTGACTCCAGGTTTCTACCCAGCCTAGATAAATCCCTGCCCTCAAACCTTCTGATGATGAACTGTTTTATGGAAATGGGAGAGAAACCCTTTCTTACCCAACTTGATTTTTGGTCATGGCATTTCTGCACAGCAATACAAACCCTAAGACAGAGTTTTTGTCTGTTTTTTTTTTTTTTTTGTTGTTGTTGTTGTTTTTTTTGATGGTCTCATATATCCTAAATTGGCCTTGAACACACTATGTAGCCAAAGATTGAATTTCTGCTCTTCTTGTCCCCTCGCCCCCAAATGCTAAGATTATAGGCAGGCGGCACCACATCTAGTTTATATGGTCCTAGGGAGAGAATCTGGGGCTTTGTGCAAGCCAGGCAAGTTCTCCATGAACTAAGCTATGTTCCCTGCCCATGAGTTTCCTTTTGAAGGGAGAAATAAAGCATTAGAAAGTAGTTAGAAACATTAGTAGAGACATAATGCTATCAAAAGAGAAAGATAGAACAGAACACAGTAGCCCAAGCCTGCATTCTTAGCACCCCGGAGGGAGGCAGAGACAGGAGGATTGAGAGTTGGAGGCTGGACTGGTTATCTAGTAAGTAGCCAGCCCAGAATATATAACAAGACCCTGTCTCAGATATATCTGGACTCTAAGTACCCAGGGGGCTGAGGCAGGAGGATTGAGGTCAAGCTGAGCTAACTAGACAGTTTCAGGACAGTCCTGGTGGTATACATAGTCAGACTTTGTCTTTTTTTTCCCCTTATTGTTTCAAAATCAGAAAAGAAAAACTGGTGGGGTAGTGGGGGCAGACAATGACAGGGTGGAAGGAGAAAGGAAGCTCAGGGTAGAGTACATGGGTGCCCTGAAACTTTCAAGATGAAGGCAAAAGTGTCATCAGACAATGTTACACACCTGCAGGAACAATTATACCTAAAAATACTATAGATAGTTATGGTGGTACATATCCATAACCCCAGCTAGGAAGTTGAGGCAGGAGGATTAAAAGCAGAAGACTTGTCTGAGTCTGTTAGAGAGTTTGAGGCTAGCTTGGGCAATTTAGGGACATTGTGTCTCAAAGGTTTGTTTTGGAATCTTTTGTTTGTTTTTGGTTTTGTTTTGTTTGCTTTTGTCTGAGTGCCAGGAATGCAGCTCAGAATCCACCTGGAATCCCTCAGTAGGATACTGAAAACATGGTTCAGTGCTAGAATGATTATGTAGAGTCGATCCCCCTGGTGGTGGGCTGGGGGCGTGGCTCAGTGGGAGAGCCCCTGCCTAGAATCCCCCAGGGAGGGGCTGGGGGTGTGGCTCAGTGGGAGAGCCCCTGCCTAGAATCCCCCAGTGAGGGGCTGGGGGTGTGGCTCAGTGGGAGAGCCCCTGCCTAGAATCCCCCAGTGAGGGGCTGGGGGTGTGGCTCAGTGGTAGAGAGCTTGCCTAGCATCTAACAATGTCATTAGTTCAATCTCTAGCACCTACTACACACATTCCATATATGGATATATATATACATATATATATATATACACACACACATATATATATATATAGTGTGTGTTTGTATTTATATACACTGAAAAGTGTTGTTGAGAGTGTGAAGAAATTTGAAGTATTGTATCCTGTGAGTATGTAAAATGAGGCATGCAGCCACTTATAAAAACAAAATGAAACAGTTTCCCAAAAAGTTAAACATAGAGATGCTGTGGAAGCCAGCCGTTCCACTCTTAGGCATTCCACTTAAAAGAAAAACAAGGCAAGGGTTGGTGGTATGTGTCTGTATCCCAGGACTGGAGGCTAAGGCAGGAGGATCAAGGGAAGTTCAAAGTCAGCTTGGGCTTATACAGCAAAACTCTCTCAGAAACAAGAAAGAAGGAAGGAAAGGAAGAGAAAAAAGGGAATAAGGGAAGGAAGGAAGGAAAGAAAGAAGGGAAGGGAGGAAGGGAAAGAAAGAGAAAGAAGGGGAGGGAGGAAAGAAAGAAAGAGAAATTAAAACATCTGTCCCCAGAGCCACTCCACATGAGTGTTTGTAACAGCCTCATTCATAATATACAAAGAGTAGACATCTCTTAATTGACCATTGCTATATGAATGGATAAATAAAAGATGTATAACAGACCATTATTTGGTGATACTTTTTTTTTTTTAATGAAATGCTGTTCAATTTTCATTCCTGTTGCTGTGGTCAAATACCCTAACGCAAAACAACTTAGAGAGGGGAGGAAGGGCTTACTTTAATCCACAATTCCACGTTACCGAAGTACATCACAGGGAAGCCAAGACAGGAACTCAAGGCAGGGCACCACATCACGTGCACAGTCGACAGCAGAGAGAAATGATTGCACATGCTTCTTGCTCATTATATACAGTCCAGGTTTCCAAACCAGAGATGGATGGTGTGCACAGTGTGCTGGTGTCCTAGGGTTTCCTTTGCTGTGAGCAGACACCATGACTAACGCAAGTCTTATAAGGACAACATTTAATTGGGGCTGGTTTACGGGTTCAGAGGTTCGGTCCATTATCATCATGGCAGGAAGCAAGGCAGCACACAGGCAGACTTGGTGCTGGAGAAGAAATTGAGAGTTCTACATCTTGATTCCAGGGCAGCCAGAGAGAGAACCGTCTTCTACAGGCAACTGGGAGAAGGCTCCCTTCCCCACTGGGCAGAGCTGAAGCATAGAAACCTCAAAGCCCCACCCCCACAGTGACGCACTTTCTCCAACAAGGACACACCTACTCGAACATTGCTATGCCTCCTAATAGCGCCACTCCCTGGGCCAAGCATATTTAAACCACCTTCTCTCCCCTATCAATTAAGACAACCAGGTCAATACTCCACAGATGTGCCCAAAGGCCAACCTGGTTTAGATGATCCCTCATTAAGATTTTCTTCTGGGGGCTGGGGATTTAGCTCAGTGGTAGAGCGCTTACCTAGGAAGCGCAAGGCCCTGGGTTCAGTCCCCAGCTCCGGAAAAAAAAAAAAAAAAAAAAAACAAAAAGATTTTCTTCTGAGGTGACTCTAGGTTGTGACAACTTCACCATCGAAACTCACCACCATAAGTACCCATCCACACTACAGCATAAATAAGCCCTGAAAATAGACTTCATCAAGGGAGTCGATCACTGAACCAAACATATTTTTTTTTTTTTTTTGGGTTCTTTTTTTCGGAGCTGGGGACCAAACCCAGGGCCTTGTGCTTCCTAGGTAAGCGCTCTACCACTGAGCTAAATCCCCAGCCCCCGAACCAAACATATTATATGACTCCTTTCACATGAAAGATTTAGAACAGGCAGCCTTCTAGAGTAAGAAAACACATGAGTATTTGCTTGGATGGGTGTCTTAGCCAGGGTTTCTTTCTTTTTTTTTTTTTTTTTTTTTTTTTTTGGTTCTTTTTTTCGGAGCTGGGGACCGAACCCAGGGCCTTGCGCTTCCTAAGCAAGGGGTCTACCACTGAGCTAAATCCCCAACCCCTTAGCCAGGGTTTCTATTCCTCCACAAACATCAAGACCAAGAAGCAAGCTGGGGAGGAAAGGGTTTATTCAGTTTACGCTTCCACATTGCCGTTCACCACCAAAGGAAGTCAGGACTGGAACTCAAGCAGGTCAGGAAGCAGGAGCTGATGCAGAGGCCACAGAGGGATGTTACTTACTGGCTTGCTTCCCCTGGCTTGCTCAGCCTGCTTTCTTATAGAACCCAGGACTACCAGCCCAGGGACAGCATCACCCACAATGGTCCTCCCACCCTTGATCACTAGTTGAAGAAATGCCTTACAGCTGGGCCTTATGGAGGCATTTCCTCAAGGGAGGCTCCTTTCTCTGCGATAACTCCAGATTGTGTCAAGTTGACACACAGACCATGGTGCAATGGGGAAGTGGGTTTGAGGTGGTGATGACTAAGAAGGCTACAGTTCCTTTGGGGAGTGATGGAAATGTCCTCCAATTGGTTATACTGATGCCTTCACAATTCTCTGAATCTACCAAAAGCCGCCGAGTCTCACACTCTAAGTGAGAGCATTGTGCGGTATATGAATTATATCTCAATAAAGGTATTTTAAAAAAAAAAACGTGCCAGGCAATTTGCTAGTCACTCTTTCGATAATGAATGAGAACTGCGTAAGCTATGTGCTTAATAGATACAATGCAAACACACGATGCCTCATTTCCTTCAAATAAAAGGGAAAAATAACTTCAAAAAGGAATACGCGTGCAAGTGAAGGAGAGAAGGCTAAGTTAATGTGCTAATTAGGAATAAAATAACCATAACTCAGGCACATCAGTGTGTGGTATTATACTGGGATAATCATTAAACTATACTTGAGTGTACTGTAAGGCAATGCCTTCTGTGGCAATAATCTTTGACAAGATGCTAGTGAGTCGTGGTGTTATTTAAACAGAAAGCAAAGGCCATTATAAACTAGACCTGAGAACCAAAGACAAATGACAGTTTATGGCTGGAGAATAGACCCAAAGGGGATACTACGCCTCTATCCTTGTACTGACTGGACTAGTGTGATCGCTCGAGTCCCATGTTTTCCCACCTCAGCAGACACCCTCAATACAAGTAAATGGAATTGTTTTCCCCCATCCTGAAATTTTTTTTAAAAGGCATTTTATATAGGCAGGGCATGGTAGCCCGCACCTTTAAATCCAGTACTTGCCAAGCAGAGGATGGCAGATGTCTGTGGGTTCAAAGTCAGCCTGGTCTACACAGTGAGTTTCAGGACAACCAGGGTTGTGTAGAGAGATCCTGTCTTAAAAACCAAACACACACACACACAGAGAGAGAGAGAGAGAGAGAGAGAGAGAGAGAGAGAGAGAGAAGCAAAAGAGACAGAGAGACAGAGAGACAGAGACAGAGACAGAGAGCATTTTTTTTTTTTTGGTTCTTTTTTTCGGAGCTGGGGACCGAACCCAGGGCCTTGCGCTTCCTAGGTAAGCGCTCTACCACTGAGCTAAATCCCCAGCCCCCATTTTATACTTTCTTAGTTCCTAGCACTCCCTGTTCTTTGGTCGGTTACAGGAAGATTCCACAGTATACAAGCACTAGCACCGCCCTCAGAATGATTGATGGGTGTGAATTCCACGGCAAAAGTCACCTTCAGAGCACTGCTCAGGTAATGAATGTACCATCTGGGCAGCAAGCGATAGGAGTTGACACCAACCCCAGATTTCAGTGGCCCAAGTTCTTAGCATTCCTATCTAAGCTTGTTGTTAGAGCTAAAGGAAGGCATCCTGGGGAAGTTCAGAAACGTAAGCACGGTGTGGTGTTCTGGAATCTTTCAAGTTGTAGCCAGCCTTTTGGAACTGGTAGCTTTAAGCAAAAGAATCTGTGTTGTCCTTATTCCCCAAAAGAATCAAAGCTCTTAGTGGAGAATGTGTTTGGCACCATGTAAAGTTTACCTAGAGATGAACTGCTTATACGCAGAAACTCAAGACTGGTCAGTGTACATGGAACAAATGTCATGGAATGCTCAGTCATTAATGGGACATTGTGGGGAGTGGACAATGTCTTGAGTGAATGAATGTTCTTGACGTGCATGTAACCATATCAAGGACCCCCTACCACAGACCTACAGGAATGGTAAAAGCCTTCCTCTGGTTCAGGTATGAATGTTACCAACCATTGACCAGTGTAAGAAAAAGTATCAACCAGGACTTGTGCAGGATGACTGCAACCTGAAGCCGCTCCCCTAGAGATACCCCTGCCAAGATTAATTAAACTTCCTCCTTGCTTCTCTCTATAAACAGGCCTCCTTTATTCAGATGCCTAATAGAAATGCAATAAGCTGCCGGACTGCTGCTGGTACATCTCCACCAAGGCACATGGCCCACAAGATCCCAGCTTTTCCGTATGCCTGTCTGTCCTTTCTTCATTCCCAGTCACCCTAATTAGGTCAATACCTAAGCCATGCAATATGGGGACAGTGAAAGGCAGCCTGGTTCCTGGTTGAGCTAAGGTTAGAAACCCTGGTGACCCTGAAGGCATTTCACCTGACTCCTGGGAAACCAGGCCTCTGTCACTAACGTCAGCCTTCAAGCCAAGGACTATCACCACAGAACCAGTCAGAGCTCCCCCTTTTATCCCTCGGCCCCGGGCTAGATCCAGCCTGTGGGTCCCCACTCTATTCTTAGCTCTTCTGAAGCATCCAGCGGTACCTGGATGCCCAAGAACCGGAGAATCCCACGCCCTGGCCTCCTTATAGGCCTGGGGACCCCCAAGGCAGTTCTGCTGTATCCCATGCCTCAGACTGCGCTCCTCATCCCCCCCAGTGGTGTCCCGCAGCTTCCCTACAGCCTGACACCAGCCTGACAATGGCTGTCAACTTCCGGTGTCCTGCCTCCCAGAGCTGCAGAGGAGAAGACATGCACCCCCCCACCCCGCCTGCCCCATTAACACTACAACCCAACTAACCAAGGTCATGCATGGTAGGACATCTTTATCACTCCCCGCAAGGCTCAAGGACCATCCCTGAAAAGAAGGCAAAAAAAATCATAGGAGCCATTGACCAGGAAAGACCCAGATGAAATGGTGTCTTCTGGACAGGACAAAACCAATGCACTCATGATTTATAAAAACTTTAGCTGCATCCGCAAGTTCTGTACAAGATAAAACCAGTCAACATTGCAACATGGAGGGGGAGTGGATCACCAGTGCCTACCCCCAACTATTGGCAGTGATGGTTGCCTGGCACCAAGGGAAAGAGAGTCAGTGTGTTGTTCCTGGAAGATTGACGGTGCTCCAGTGGACAGCTCCGCATTCATGAGTATATAGATCACGTATTAG